>NW_018165377.1:1179064-1268182 GCF_001263595.1 Phalaenopsis equestris
CAGGAATTGGTACAAAAACTTGTACTTTGCCATACCTACAGCGCAAAATAATGATTTTTAAGCCCCCAAAGGGTGAAGTGATAATATCTTCAAGCCAAAAAACCAACTTGCAATGTCTGGGAAGAAGAGAGGAGACCTTAATCTTCTTTACAGAAGGTTAGATTTACACAAAAAAAAACAATAAGAGACGTTTACAAACATACCCACACAATTATTATATATTTACATATCTAAAACCTAAACATGTATGGCTAGGTGCATATCACTCAAATCTTTAACAAATATCACTATAACTATCTTTTTTTAAGTGAAATACACCATTTCGTACATAAGTTTATGACACCAAGGTGTGATAAATAAAAATATAAAACTTTGGGCGTTAGAAACGTAAATACATGAGAATCGTGTCCTATGTTATATATATATTGTTTCAGAAACGGGTTCCGTTTAAATTAATTGATAGAAAGTTATAAAGGGCCCTAACTGGGTTTAGCAAAAGAGAGGACAAGTTCACCCTCCATCCTACCAAGACCTACTAATCTGCAGCATCATTTTGGGTAGGCTATCTCAAAAACTTGTCGTTCCCAAACAACTCGTAATTGGCTCTCTCAGTAGCTACTTAAACGAGCCAAATACAAACAAGCCAAATACAAACAAACTTTTATTCGATTGAGTTCACAGCTTGTTTTGGCTCAATTTGATTGAATAATTAAAAAAATTACTATTTTTATAACATTTTGTATTGTGTTTATGAATTTGAAAAAAAGGTTAAATTTTATTATTTTTAAATCATTCAAAGTAATTTTGGGACGAACACGAGCTAAAACGAACAGGCGAGTTCGAATCAAGCCGAATACAAACATTTATCACGACCCATTTCAAACACGAACCTATTTCAAACCAAAAAATAAAAAAATCAAATCAAATGACTAAAAAACAAACAATCACTGTGCTCGCTCAAACCCAGATCATTTACACCCTAACCCGTGGAGCAATTACCTCTCTAAATTACTTTCTAGAAAACAAAAGGGAAGAACTTCTGATTTTTTTGCTGTCTATAAACGGTGATTCAAACAAGGGGAAAGATAAAATGCCTAAACGATATCATTTGTTAAACTTAAAATGATCAACCCTTCCCTTCCAACTTCAGATACCAACAATGTCTTCGTTACATCCTTAAGTAATCAATTCTGTAAAAAATTATATTGGATCCCTATATTTAGTCTACAGCATCACACATGCAAGTTAGGAGAAAGTCAACATGGCATATTCCAATCTTTAAAATTCTATTCAATTGTATGGTTAGTACAAAAACTTGTGATTTTTTGTTGCTCCTGACTGTACTAAGGGATGTCAATTTGAATTCGTGGTCGTGTTTGGCTCCAACTCAAATTTGATCCAACCCAAATCTACATGACTCAACCTTATTTATTGAATCGGTCAAAAAATCCGACCCAAACTTAGCTCGTCTTTAGTTCAAAGCCAAATAACCATTTTAATATAAGATATAACAATCATTCAACTCAAGTTCGGGTTCTCAGGTCAAATTTGAGTTTTTGGTCAACAAATAATTGACCAAAAATGAAATTGATAAAGATTATAGACCATAAGCCTAACTCAAACATAAATATATCAAAAGAGTTTGAATCGAGTTGTCAGGTCAGTTCTAGATTATTGACTCAATAGCTTTATACCACATGACAAGTTGTGCTCACATATTATCATCTTATATTCTTTCATCTAGAAAATTGTTAATGGATCTCTATCCCATATTGCTAAAATGAGGTCCATTAGAATTAAACATGTTCCGAATTTCTCATGTTCCCACGTACGTGAACTTAAGAGTGAAAGATTAAAACTATAAAATCACATTCTCATCAAAACCTTAATAAGTGCAAAACCAGAGAAATGAAAAAAAAAACGATTGGCAGTGTTAGTGAGGTCAGAGGTCTATACTACAAATGCAAACTCTGAAGAAATTATATTATGATATAATAGGTTTGGTCAACCTAATTTTTAATATCTTGATAACTTATATATTTTGTCGTTTGGTAATAAATATAATTTTCAATGTGAAATCAGTATTAACTTGCAAGACTTGAGAGTTAATTTTAACTAAAACTTACGATTATGAAGTCAACAAAAATTTTTACTTGACATAATGTGATATGGGATCCATTCAAATCTAAGATATGGGCTTAAAGTCGATGCCTAATGTAATCCAACTGAAATAGGAAAATATTTAGTCAATCCTCCTTCTATTCAAACAAAAATAACATTTTTAGTATACATATCTCTACTAACTTGAATGTAGGTCATATCTACACCTTTCTTCTCTAGAACTCTCCAAAGAATATCTCTTATAACCTTATCGTAATCTTTTTCTAAATCAATAAAAATCATATGGAGGTCCTCCTCATTCTCTCTAAACTACTCCATCAAACCTCTCAATAAATGTATAGCTTCCATGGTAGACCTGCCAAAAAAAAATCCAAATTGATTATAAGAAATCTTTATAATACGTCTTAACCTATGTTCAATTACCCTCTCCCATAATTTTAAAATATGACACATCAACTTAATTCCTCTATAATTTGCACACTCTTGTGCATCCCCTTTATTCTTAAAAATGGGAACCAAAAGATACTCTTCATCCACTCCTCAGACATCTTTTTAGTTTTTAAAATAATATTAAAGAGTTTAGTAAGCCAAGAAACTCCCAAATCTCCTATATATTTTCACACTTCAATTAGGATATCATCAGATTCTACAGATTTTCCACCCTTAGTTTTCTTTAAAACCTCATCAACTTCTTTTTTTACTATGTGATGGAAAAAATGAAACATTTTATTATTATTAACAATATTAAGATATCTAAGGTTGACCGTACTTTCAGAAACTTCATTAAAAATTTTATCAAAATAACTCACTCACCTATATTGAATATCTTTTTCTAAGAAAAACACTTTCTTATTTTCATCCTTAATACACTATACTTAAGTTGAATCTTTACTTTTCTTTTTTCTTTGTTTGGCTAGTTAAGCATATATTTTTCACCATCTTTAGTATTTAATCTATTATAAAGATTACTAAAAATAGAATTTTTAGCATCACAGATTGTTCTCTTAAACTGACAACAAGTCATTTTATATTTTTCTCACTTCTCTAAGCTTTTATATTCAAACCAATTTTTATAACATAACTTCTAATATTTTATCTTTTCTTGCACATTATTATTACACTGCCAACTTTTTTTATTTATAGAAATTTTTTTCTTTTGATCCTAGTGGGATTAAAATTTTGTTGTTGTTGTTGTTGTTGTTGTTGTTGTTGTTGATCCTCGAGGTACATCTTTTGTCACTTGTTTAATAGTGTTTGGCCTTGCACATTTTTCATTGTATGCATATCATACAACACGTCATTTCCAGAGGACGCCCTAGCATTTACACAATAATCAAAATGATTCATAATGATTCATGTTATGATTTTTCAAATTTTATGTTGGTTGTTGACTACCTAACGCAACCCTCCACTTTTCGCATTCAGGGCTTCAGACCCAGCAATGACAGTATTCTACTCCAAGCACTGGTTAATTAATTTTATTTATTATCAAGCTTGTATATGTTTGCTATATTTATTAAAAGACAAATCTAATGTTATTAATATTCAAAGACTCACAATATGGTTAAAACCTAACACTCAACTGAAATCCAAATGTTTCACTTTGATAGATTTAACCACATTCTTGAAAGTTACTTAAATCAAAACAGTGTTAGCCTGAATCATAACAGCGCTATACAAGTTCTATCTCTTACAAGTGGATATAGATATATTATATTAAAAAATTACTTCTAAATGTTATTGAGGCATTGTCATCCTCACCGCCAACTACCTCACCAATTAATTTCCTACAAATACACTTTAACTGAAATCTCCAATCAATGCTTCTCCAAATGCTTTCCAAACACTCATAATATTGCAAATCTTCCTCTTCAGTTATTTTGGTGCATTGCCTTTGACCACGGTCACAAACCTAATAGGAATAAGCTTTATCCAAATGTATTTAAATATCTTTCTAGGGTATGGGCCAAACTAAAGGGTAAATATATTATTCATCAAAAAAATGAAAAATAGTTATATCTAGGACATTACATTCTTTAAGAATAAACCCTCTTCCAGGAAGACTAACTTCAAGACGAAATAGAAGAAAAACAAAATTTTAAAATTTTCTTGACAATTCTACAATCTATTAATACCAACCACCTTACTTAGACCTTACAACATTGGGTTTATTGAAACCCATGTTCACTCCACCCAACAATAACTCTCTAAATTGTAAGTTTACACAAAAAAAAAAAATCTATAAAGTGAAATCACTCTGCCTCTCAAAACTAGTTATGAACCCAACTTGAACTTAAGGCCTTAAGATTATCAAAACTTCAGTTCACTCAACCCAACACATCACTCCAAACCACATTTTTATTCTCAAAAAAAAATTTGGAATTAAGTGAAACCAATTTATCACTCAAACCTTGTCATGAATCCTATCTCTCAAAGCTTCCAAAAAATTCTCTTCAAGGGAAGATTATTCTGAATTTATAATATTTTTTTCCTTTGAAATTCTCCAACCCATTAACACTATCAACTTCCTACACCCGACGAAATTAAGGTTATGAAAACTCCTATTTACTTGAAACAATAACATCCTTCTAAACTACACTTTTTTTCTCTCAAAAGAAGAATATAAAAATAAGTGAAATCACTCCACCTCTCACATCTTGTTATGAATCCTAGTCAAACTAGTTAAATTAACCAACTCTTCTTTATTGAGATTTTACAAAAAAGCTGCCCAAAAGAGAGGATATTAGCAGTACTCAATATCCTTTAGATAATGTGGTGAGACATTATCTATCATCCTCAGAAAGAAAGCACCATCTCAAACCTCATAGAGACTGAATTTCTGAAGACAGTAGAAGAGGCCCTAAAAACATTATCTCAAACATCATCTCAAACCGTTACATGAAACATGGAGAGGCGCTCGAGGAGGAGAAGAATGAACTTGAAAAAAAAAAAGGAAAAGGAAAACTTCCTCAAAAACCCAAAAAATTTACCATCACAGTACAAGCACATGGATGTTAACAGTGAAATAATTATTTAATGGATCTATCGAGAGATATAAAATATTTTTGGCTGCAAAAAGTTTCACCCAAAATTATGGGATCGACTATTTTGAAACCTTTACTCATGTGGCAAAAGTTAAACACCACTAGGTCCTTCATTTCATGCTAGTCAAACTTAGTCACTTCATCAGTTGAATATTAGGAATGCATTTTTTGAATGATGACTTAAAAGAAGTCTGCATGAATCTCCTCTTGGGATTGGTGACTAAAAAGTAAGATTTAGATTGCAAATTGTAAAAAAAATAAATAAAAAATTGTGTACTATCACCTGGATCCTCATTACCAAAGGCAATCAAATTCGTGATTGAACAGGGGCTGATGCAAGTTGGCTCTAATTACAGCATATTCTACAAATACATAGATGATAATTCTATCACACTAATCTCATATTCTGATGATATCATTGTTACAAGGTACCGTGGCTTGGAGATGCATATCTTAAAGGAAAAACTAGAAGAAGAGTTCAAAATCAAGGTCTCTGAATATCTCGGAGGATTTACTCGGAATGAAAATCTCTTTAGAACAGATCTAATGTCATCAACTCTCAGAAAAATTCAATTTTATATCTCTATATGCCACATTAATTGTGTAAGTTCATGATATCAGTGTTACAAGTTAACATGTTTTGGAGATATATATCTTTAAGAAAAACTAGCAAAGAAGTTCAAAATCAAAGATGTCAAGCATCACATGTTTTTTTTTTTAAGAATAAATATCTCTAGTAAAAAATCTCACATCATCATCTCTCAAAGGAAATAGGTTCTATATCTCGTAAAAGAAACTAGCTTAAATCAAAGTAGGCACGCTGACACTCCTACATATCCTGGAGTACATTGAGTAATGTCGGTACTAGTTCTTTGCGATCAATAAAAGAAAATATCAAATGTTAGTAGAGAAGGCCATGTATTTCAATAATACCAGACCTGATATAACCTTTTTTTTTTGTCAATAAAATAAGTTAGTTTGTGCAACCCCCTCATGAAAAACACATCAATGTTGTTACTAGCATACTTGAATAACTAAAAAGAAGCCGTGAAAGGGTATCCTTTTTCAGGTAAAATATTCTAGAATTATAAGAGCATATACTAATGTTGACATAATTCAATCAATAGTGGACAAAAGATTTACTTCAAAATACTATACCAATTTGTGCAATAATCTTATAACCCGGAGAAATAAAATGATATATATTGTGGGCCAAGTAAATAGTATAGAAGCATAAGTTTGATCACTGGCCAATGAGATTAGTGAATTGATCATCCTCCAAGGTACTCTTAGAATAACTTTGGTACCAATCAAGACTCCTATAATAATATATTGTCATAAAGCTAGTATCAATATAGCTCAAAACCATGGCCACTGTGATCGAACAAAAGATGTGGAGATATATCAATATTTTATCAAAAAAAAATCCAAAATAGATATCTATTTCTATTATAAATTTACTTTCAACAATTAGGCACTGACATTTTGACATAAGTGTTGACTAGACGGAGGAGAAACTTGAAAGCCCTGTTGTGCTCCCCAGATGGCAAGATAGTCGTAGCATTTGTTGTACACAATAACAAAAGGCCTCCCTAATGGTCCAATCCCTGAACACAGCCATGAATTGATGACTTAGACAACGATAGAAGGCCTCCGGGGCTGCAATATCTCGGTTGTTATGGTAGAAAACCATTATGGGTTTTATGCTAATTCTAATAAAAATTTAAAAGTTATTAAAAGAAAATGATGTAACATTTCTATTTCATTTTTCCCTAGGATAAGCATCATATTTCCGTGTTCTGCCGATTGCAAAGCTCTATACATTGGGCCAAGTTTCAGCCAAACAGAAATATGGAATATTCTACCGTATTTCTCCTCTGCTTCATAAAGCTTCAGTAATAAGGTTGTTGATTAGTTGTGTGCTATCAGTGCAGAGACAATACCAACAAAATAATGCGATCAGCCAACTCAAAAAAAAAAAGTTGTATAAAATAAAAATCCTATGATCCTTTTCATGGTAAAGAAGAGCACCTATGGATATATCCCTCAAATCGAAATAGATTTAAAGTTACCTTCTGTTGGAAGAATGTATCTTAGTTCATGAGGCTTCCAAATAAGTTACTAAATGCAGCAATATCTCTGTTAATCAAAGAGGCTGAAAATAGCACGGAAACTCATGAACACACGATAAGATGACATAACCCTTGTAAGGCCTTTTCGGTGCATAAATGACTTTCTGACGACTGATATGGAGAGAACAGTTCTGAATCGGCGGAAAATATAAAAAATTTACGGGCATAACAGCTGCATCTTTTATCTAATAGTTATCAACTATGAGAAGCAAGTCTACTGAGAGAACAAATGCAGCCTAAAATTTGAAATCAACAATTTTTTTCGAAAAACAAATGCATGGAAATAGATACACAGAACAAGTGATAGGGTTCTTTATCGCATACAAATTCAGCAAGAATATCAATTTCAAATATCATTCAAACCCTCAAGCCATAAACTTCTAAAATGGCTTGAAACTTAAAAACAACCAAAGATAAATTAACTTCAGTACATAATGCCTTCTTCCCATGAGAAAAAGGCAAATAATACCCAAGCTAAGTTCTGCAGCTTATGATAAACTTAAAGAGCGTAGTACATTTGAAGTGTTAAAATCAGTCAAAATCTAATTCCTTCCTGCTTTTGATAACCACTTTTTTCCTCATTTCAAAGTCAACCTTGTCCAGATCCATGGCCGTTGCCAGATACCCATAAAAGACCCTACTCTTCTCACCAGTCTTCTTGTCCACCTTAACTAAGTCTGGGTTTTTTTCATCATTATTCCCAGAAAGAGAAGCTTGCACACGAGCCCAACCTTTACGTCCACGGTTTTCTTTCTCAAAATATTCAGACAATTTCTCAGCCTCTCTTAAGCCAACTTCAGAATTTAGAAATCTAACTGCAGTAAAACCCGAATGTCCCTCCTTCCCATATACAGACTTTGCCTTACCGCCACCAAAGCCAAGTTCTGGAAGGGAGATCAGGAAAAAACAAGACTAATATCAAAACTAAGTAGTGATTTTATATGCATATGCAATCCTAAAGCTATATGCCTTCTTATAATATTCGATTCTACATGATCATCTATGGTTGACCTAATAACAAGAGCCCAACGAAACTTCTGAAGTAATGATCGGTGCGTCAACTGTGAAATAAGCATGTGCTTGTAAACCTGCCTAACAAATATGGAAATAATCAATGAACTAGGACAGTTGGCTCACTAGTTCAGATCTAAGAGGTAATATGTCCTATAAAAACTTTAAAATAATTACCTACAGAATATGAAGTATTTCAATGCGGAATGCACTTACCCAAAGATGGTAATATGCACTTCACAACTACAATAGAAATGGTTAAAAACAGTGCTTAACCAGAGTTGTCCACAAAAAAAAAAAATAAAAAAGTGCTTAACCAGAGTTGTCCACTGTCCACAAAAAAAAAAAATAAAAACGAAAGGTTCATATCATACAATAAATATGGCACAAAACTTTCATTTTTTTTTTCTTTTTTATTCATAAACCTGCTAGCTATGATAGATAAGAAATGGAGTAGAAGAGTTGGCAATTTACAAAATATACGTAGAAGGGAACAAGAAAGGTTGGGTCAAGAACTAAAATGACAGGAGCCTCAAGAAAAAGTGTGCAGCTTAAATGTCAAGCAGAAAAATAATGGCATTGCCCAATATTGTTCCATAATTCATGAACAGAGAAGAAGAAAAACTAATGTATGACTTTCCAAGTTCATGTTAGCAGTAAATTCAAAGGAAATTTGTGAAAAAGAAGAAATTGAAGCGATGAACAGGTCAATAGAATCTCCCTAATCGAGTAAGCATATATTCAATGAAGTTGAATGAATGATGAATATAAAATGAAGGAGTGCAAAATAACTTAATGTAAGGGGAACAAACTCGGAGCTGTATTTCGAGAATCCAATGATTTGATACCTAATTATGAGATGATCAAGATTCTATTCAACCAGCATTCTCACTGAACAAGCCATAAAGACAAGCTGAATGACCTGTCGGAGAAAGTTCCAATAAGAATGGCATATTACTATTTCACAAGAATAGAGGATCTGGTGAACATTTAGGAGTAGAATATATCAGTGAATCCATAGGCAAAAGCATAAGGATTAATGTTTATAGAAAGCATGAGTCAGAAATATTAGAAGTTTGAGGATGCTTACTGATTTAAAATGAATCATCATCACAAGGCTCAAAATTTGACAGGCAGGAGTATAGATGGGTTTGCAAACAAATATTTCTCAAAAAAACAGAAAACAAAATCAGAATAGAGATGAGATGGTTTTCTGACAATCATTGCTGATACAAATAAAAAAATATAAAGGATAGCAAAGGGTTCCAAAAGATTAATCTTATTCAAGAGGCATTAGTAAGGTTTTAACAACTATAGTACAAAACAAAATCAACAACAGAAAATAAGACAACGTCTATGAACTATGAGCAGCGCTATCAATAGAATGGAACAGCAAATCCTATCAGAGAGATGGCTCGTGATCTTAATAAGTGTACAAAACTAACCAAAATGCATGTAACATAAAAAAGACAGACTGAACCAAAATATACTGAGGCCAGATAATATTTAAATAATATGCATACATTCAAATGCATCTAAAAATAATGAAATTTAAATGCTAGTTAAATTATACCTTTTAGTTTGACATCCATCTCTTTGTTACCCAAACCCTCCATACGACCATCCTTTCTCTTCCCTGTGCTTGTGTTATGTATTATTACTGCTGGTGGCCATAAAATAAGATCTTCCCTATTTCCTCTTGCCTCATCAGCAGATAAAGATTGATACTCTTTGGAGTTATCTGGGGTCTTCGCATAGTTCCAGCCCAACATAACACACAAAGCTTTGTGCAACCCAAGATGCTCGATTCTCAAATCAGGATTTGGGGAGTTGTAAGAATGCATTACAAGTCCATGGACATCTGTAAATTCTTTACCACCCCTGTAATGAGCAAATTAAGTGCACTAAATAGCAGAGTAATCAAAGTTTCCCCATTGAAGAAATAAGTACAATAAGGGGAGAAACTTAAATCCACTAAACGATAACTGCCCAACTCGAGCGAAATTTTGAACGCAAACCCTACAGGATAAAGATTGGAAAGCAGTTGCTTCTAGAATCAAATTATCCCTGCTTTTTTAGACCAAAAATTGTTTATACAAAGTCCCCCTCCAACCATAAGCAAGTTCAACCTTCTTGTGGGGTAAAAAAAGTGTCAAGGAAGGTTATATGGCTAATTACCCTCAATATACAATCCTTAAGTGATTATTTAGTTCACAACAAGCATTTCGAATTACAAAACTGTAGAAAATTATCTAGCTCACCAGCATAAATTTGTTGTAATTTTAGAATGTAAATAAGGGCTCGGACATTAATCCTGCAAAAAGAATTATTCATATATAGCGACTGTACTAATAATTCTAAATTCCCATTGGAGCAAACAAAAACTGTGCTAGCTAATAACAAGCATGGAATAAAACCAAATTCTTTCAAGATATAAAGAAACAAAATTGAATATTTACAACCATATGCTAAGCCTAAATTCATAAAGGTAACCAAACCAAAGTCCAGCACCAGCTCCCTAATAAGACATTGTTTGCTACATACGACACAATAGCTTGGTTTTATATGTGTTGCCACCAATGTTTGAAGAGACTAAGTTGAAAGGCAAAGCAATTTATCTTATCATAGGTCGAGATGTATGCCCCAAGACATGTGGTAAGTACTCCATGACTTTTATATTTCTAATATTTAATAAATAGAATATATGATAAGAAAATCAAATATAATGAAGATAGCCAAATAATTTCAAAATTCAAAGCCCATAATCACATGATTCAACAACTGATAACAACTGCAAAAAAAAAAAAAAACTCCCACAACTGGAATTGAAGACATGGAACTTCTTTTGCGTCTTAGCTTCATCATGATAGTCTTAGTGATGTGAATGGTGAAGCCAAATACACGAGTCACACAAGGTGGGAAATAAGATAAGTTGGATTTAGAGCTTCAATATTTCTGTGAACTTATAGAAAAAGAATGAATTTGATAGACTTTTAAAAGATAAAAATGAAAATAATTTTTTCCTTCATTTTATTTATTCAGGGGCAATATGGTTGCAAACGTTACTGGTGTAAAGTAAAAGAAAAACATGAGCTTTGATTTTGTTACATACAATGTAAACAGATGCAAAGCGATATCATACAGTTTGAAATACCCCAAACAACTCATTTACAACGCATTAAAAATTCACCCAAGTCAAGAGAGTTTTTAATTCATGGCGCACTCCTTATCAAACGCAACTCCTTTGTGTGCCCTTGCCCACAAACCCTCCCTCGAACTTCTTAACAAGAGAAATAGTTTCATGCATCATCTTTGGAGCCAACCAAATAGCCTTCAGAAATTTAAAAATCACTCCATTTAAACATTTAAAAAATTTATTTGCAATAGGTTAAATTTAATAATTTGATAATTTATTTTAGCTTATATCTTGAGGATATCGTCTCTATAATAAGGTGCAAAAGTTGTTCCTGTGCACCCAACGTTCGGTGATGCATCGCAAGTCGAATTATTTCCATTGGTTCAAATTACTTAATTGAGCCTAAAGGCAATCCCTAAAAATGCATTGTATAATATTGGTCGCTACCAAGCTAAATTATGTGCAAAGGGTTAGAAAAGACATCATTGTTTCACAATTTCCATAATTGCAAGTTGATCTAGAAGACTCTAATATTATCTAATCAAGTTTAAAATCAAACCTACAATCCAAATGGGTTCGTGAATGTATAATTTTTCGTGCATGGAGTTTAGCAAGTATTTAATAGTGTTTATCACTATAAAAACAAGGGACTAACCTAAAAGCTTATCCCATCTAAGTCAACTAATCAATGAAAGATTTTAACTCCTTTCATAGAATTGGGAATAGTTATCTTGCATTTTTCTGTCTCATTTTTACCCACCAATATGAATAAAGCATTAACTCTCTACTTCATTCCATCTCTTAATTGATCCATTCTCTAACTCCAACCAAATTCTCCATTAGTTTGTTTTTAGTCACAAGATTTTTCAATGAAGAGAGTTTCAATTAAGATAAAACAACACAACAAGGTCCTTTAAAATTGGGAAACATCAATTATTTAGTTTACACTTATTCTTAAGTCCCTTGGAGCACTGGCATTCAGGGCTTGTTTGGGGCAACTGCAGCTTATTAAAAAGTTGTTGCAAGGAAGTTTTGTTTGTTTGTTTTGTGCGGCTGTGCAACAACCGTGTTGCAGTTTTTTATGATAAAAAGACTTAATTGTACCAATATTAATATGTTGTTTATAGCAAAATCAGTCCAATTTGAATAACTCATATATAAAAACAAAAATTTGATTTAACATCCAAAGAGCAAAAGTTAAAAATAAAACTATTAGAATAACAAGTAAGAATATCATGATATTGAAATTAAAATGAAGACGATCAATTTCATGAAAGAATTTCTTCTCCAACAAAACTCTCCATGCCATATCACTATCTGAAGTGAAATCGTCTATTTGATTCGCTCGCTTGAAGAAGATAGTTATCCACCAAAGGCAGGCAATCCCGCACCACTGGTGTTGAAGATCAGGAAGAAACAAGAGAGGAGAAAATACCTATGGCAGAGAAGCAAAAGAGTAGAAAAAGGGAGCAAGACAAAAACGTGAGAGAGGAGAAAAGAACCGCTGACCGCAAATAAGCAAGATAGATAGCTAATAGGAACACAAAAAAACATGGACAGCGCGGCCGAGCCAACAACCCGCATTTCCGAGAGCATTTTGGAAACCATCGTCGCATCATTCGAACCAAACGCCTAATCAGGCGTTTACCCACCACGCAGCAACAAAAAAGCTTGTGTCAAACAGTCAATCATCAACACCCAGAGATTTATGCTCACTTAAATTATGTTAGTAAAAATTTACAAGAATCTAACCTAATTTAGCATTATTCGTGACAGATGTCATGCTTGTCCTAATTCCTAACCATCAAAATCATTGGAAGGAATCAATCTTAATCATGTTAATTCATTACTAAGGTTTCATCAAATATGTTTTGGGCAGGTTAAAATTTATGTTCAAAGCCTCTTATTTTTCAACGTCAAGTGAACTTCTACCATAATTCCATCAACGTTTTAAATAAAATCTAATGTTTAAAATTGCACAAATATTAAACCCTTTTTTTTTTCATGAGGCGAGGCATACGCCTAAAGACGTGTATGCCTCAAGATGTTTTGAGACTTGAGCCTCAAAATTAAACCATTAGATTAATTACTGCTCAAATGTGTATCACATTAATTGTAAATAAAATGAAAAATTTTAAGATCGAGTGCCACATTGCCCGAAAGAAAAAAAACCATTAAATTAATTTAAGGTTTTAAAATAATCTTCCTTATGAATAAAAAATATAAATCATTAAAAAATTGAGCTCGATTTCCTCCCAATAAAACATCTAAGAGTAATCCAAAAGGGGGAAAATAAAATTATAATAAGTCACACCAAAACAAAAATCTAGGATAAACAAGTATAAAAATAAAGTCTAAAATAAGCAAATAAAGTTCTCCTAAAATAACAAATTATGACTTATGACTAAATTTAAAAATCTCTTCCAATTCCACCACTCAAAAACTCTTCATTAGACCTCCAATTTCAATAACCTCTCCCACTTCCTTCAGGTGGAGTCTTCATTAAAATCAAAATAGGTAATTGCTTTATTGCCTCACCCATACTCACATTTATCAACATCCTCCCAATCTTCTTATCATCTTCAATCCCAATCATGTCCTACTTCCTTTGTAAACTAATTCCAATGATAAGTTTATTAAGTTTATTTAAAATAATGATTATATTGACCATTTATAATTTCTACTAATAAAAAATCAATAGTAAATTTTTGTTACATTATTTATGACTTTTTTTTTTTCATGTTCAAACCACCATGAAACAAGCCAATATCAAATTTATTCTCTTGCAGTTGTAACATAAAAACTCCATTTCCATTTTCCACAGACTATTTATCATATGAGAGCACATCATTAATAACTAAGGGTTCTTCATCATTCTCCAAAACTTTCATGCCAACAATGAAATGGAAGTGTACGTCACATTGCATGTACCTTAATGCATGCCTCAAATAATTAGGGTGTATGTGGTAAAAATAATGATTATATTGACCATTTATAATTTCTACTACAAAAAAATCAATACTATATTTTTGTTACATTATTTATGACTTCTTTTATTCATGTTCAAACCACCATGAAACAAGCCAATATCAAATTTATTCTCTTGCAGTTGTAACATAAAAACTCCATTTCCATCTTCCACAGACTTTATCATATGAGAGCACATCATTAATAACTAAAGGTTCTTCATCATTCTCCAAAACTTTCATGCCAACAATGAAATGGAAGTGTACGTCACATTGAATGCACCTTAATGCATGCCTCAAATAATTGGGGTGCATGTGGTTGTCTCCTATGGTGAGGTGTAAGCCACAAGGCACTTTGGATGTACCTCACCCTGAGGCGGGTTTCAAAGCAAGCCACCAATTGCACAAGCTTAATCAACACCAAGAATCACCTTTTGTTTGCTAAATTGATAGTTTTGAAGACTAGCCCTTAGTAGATTAGAGCACACATGCTAGTAAACAAGCAGCTACAAATTGTTGGCCTCGGGGACAAGCAGTAAAGAACAGAGGAAGCCCATTAATTGAGACCCAACATTAAAGCAAGGTGATTCACATAAATCTCACAAACAACATATCTATTTAAAAGCAAACAAAAAAAATTGTAGCTTCATCACTATTGACATCATTGAGACAAGTTTGATTTAGCTTTAAGAATCACCTTTTAGCATTCAACTTCGTTGAGAGCTTGATGCATGCACACACACACAAACATAGAGATAGGAGAAGTCAATAAATACATAAAAATGCAGTTGAAAAAGCATGTTCTTATAATTATGTTTGTATTAATTTATTTATATATAGACAGTATTAAATTCATAGAAACATAAACGCATTCCACAATTTAGGCTGAGATCTTTACACAGACGAAGGAAATATCATAAATGAATCAAATATATACCTGTTTCGTGCTGATGTGATGCCCAAAAAAAATCAACTTCAAGCCAAACTGAACTCAAATTTTTTAGTTCAAGCCAAGGACGGCCTGCTCAAACTCAACTTGGCAGTTGGCACTACACACCACTAAGATGTTATTGTTTTCCAGAGTTGTGGCTCAGCACGTACTTGGCATTGATTCATGTGGTTTGTTCCTCTGAAGCAAGTCATTGATGCTCTATTTGGAATTTATATTTTTGACTGCTTGCATTATATGGGCATTATGCTCTTGCTAAGTTGTTGGCTTGATGTTCAAAATTAAAAATATTAAAGTTTTAAGTCAATGCCCTTAATGGCTAATTTTGCAATCTCGTTGACTTCTTTTATGAGCGCACAAGGCAGAAACCATAATAGTTAACAAGATGATGTTCATGCTAAAGATTTAGCTCCATTTAAACTCACTGCCAGATGGTATTATTTAACATGGTGTTCGATATTGCAATTTATATATATATATATATATATAGCAACCATACAAAGATGATTGATGAATATGAAGACGTATTTAGTTCATTTTTTTATTTTTCACACTCCAGTTCTCCTCATTAGTTTAAATTACTTTTTAAGCTCTATATCATTAGAAATATATTTGTTTGAATTACTGAATTTTTATAATTATCATAAGGATCTCTTTTATTTTTATTATTTGCAATTAGCATGTCTATAAACTTCTACACTGACAATATTTGCAATGTATGTATTTTAATATTGCCTATGAGTTTGATTAAATTGAATATTTGTTCAAATACATGTCTAAAATATTTGTATTAGGCTATAAGAAGTACGCATAAAACCTCTATTTAATTTAAAGTTTAAATGGATAAATACTTACATAATGACAGAATGTTCCTTTTATTTCATTTTAACCTAACATAATTCAAACTATTAATAATTAATTTTTGTTACAGAGGTTGTTCAATACGAAATAAAGCTTCTCCAATTTCTAGTGTACGATGCAATCAGTTGTTAGATACGCCATTTGAAGAGCGCTATGATTGTGTTTTTTTCTCTTGAGTGCAGAAAACCAGTTGTACTTGCTTCCCGATAGCAGCAGCAAAGCTTAAAACAGAAAATAATAAACATTCATAACACTATAATAGCAATAAAACTATGAAATATGCAATGCAACTAGATTAGAAATCTATCTAGTATTTTTGAAAACTAAACGGCTAGTGGCATATACAATATTCAAACAGGCAAGTAATGAATTGATGGGAAAGGTACAAATGTTGCATCGGTAAGGATTTGATTATAACGTTAAACACCCAAAAGGGTGTATGACTTTAGGAAGATTTGCATGCATACCACTCAATTCCAACGTTTTTACATATATAACACCTACATTTTAATTTTTACATATGCCACATTGCTTATGCATGAAAAGGTGTGTTTCATTTTTTAAAAGTCATAATAATGGTAATTTTTATGTGAAATGAAAGATTTGGGCAGTATAAATATGAAAATTAAAGTTTAAATGTTGTAATTGGGTCGTATTTATTTAAATGCCCCATGACTTTAATAGAGAATGGTCGAAGCCTTCAGCCAGGCCCAAAAACAAAATAACCAAACAAGACAGCTAACTAAAACAAGAATAGACAGATATTATGAAGCTCCAAAGAACCATACTCGCCACTTAAAACTCTTAACTCGACGGGATAATTACACTAGATGGTCGATTATACAAAAGCAGCCGAATACTGCATTCTTGGAATATTGTAAATTGTAAAGAAATAAACATTTATAACCTGGCTCGCCACAAGATCCAATATGTCAATTCCAAAAGCTTTTAGAATCACACAATAAAGCAAAGTGAGGATCTATTAGCAATTACAAAGAGATATATGAACCAAGTAGTTACAAAATAAATTAAATGACAACACATGAACAATCCAACGACAACGAGAAATCAGATGGGAGAGAGACAAATTTCCATAGAGATTAGGGCAATCAAAATATCCAAAAGGGTGTATGACTTTAGGAAGATTTGCATGCATACCACTCAATTCCAACGTTTTTACATATATAACACCTACATTTTAATTTTTACATATGCCACATTGCTTATGCATGAAAAGGTGTGTTTCATTTTTTAAAAGTCATAATAATGGTAATTTTTATGTGAAATGAAAGATTTGGGCAGTATAAATATGAAAATTAAAGTTTAAATGTTGTAATTGGGTCGTATTTATTTAAATGCCCCATGACTTTAATAGAGAATGGTCGAAGCCTTCAGCCAGGCCCAAAAACAAAATAACCAAACAAGACAGCTAACTAAAACAAGAATAGACAGATATTATGAAGCTCCAAAGAACCATACTCGCCACTTAAAACTCTTAACTCGACGGGATAATTACACTAGATGGTCGATTATACAAAAGCAGCCGAATACTGCATTCTTGGAATATTGTAAATTGTAAAGAAATAAACATTTATAACCTGGCTCGCCACAAGATCCAATATGTCAATTCCAAAAGCTTTTAGAATCACACAATAAAGCAAAGTGAGGATCTATTAGCAATTACAAAGAGATATATGAACCAAGTAGTTACAAAATAAATTAAATGACAACACATGAACAATCCAACGACAACGAGAAATCAGATGGGAGAGAGACAAATTTCCATAGAGATTAGGGCAATCAAAATATTTTATTTTGCTAACATAAAACAATACAATCCGAATACATAAGGATAAACATCTACAATTCGAGAGGTAGGCGAACTATCCTAAATCCTAACTCTAACACCTAATTCAAAAGGTAGGAGATCTCTACCAAAGCCTGACCCTAAGATCCAAGACAACAATAAGACATCAAAACATAACCCTGACCTATTAAATCATATTTATACCCCACAAGTATAATCGACAAAAAACTAAATTGCCCTTTTAGCCTTGAGCATAAAATAAGCTTTCAAATTATTTGGCGGGCTCGACATAGTGGAAAACGCCATAGGTGTTGGTTTAATATTACTACCCTCCCAAAAAGGCACATTGTCTCAAGTTGTAAGAGAGAAAAAAAACTCGGGAAAGATCAAGTCGTACTGCTTCCACTCATAAGCTAATTTGAGTCTAGCTTTCTTCATCAGCACTTAATTGAAATAAGTGAGAGGTCGTTGACACTGGATGAGGATTGTGTTTAAGCCATGGACTGAAGCATCCGTCTCTACAATGAAAGATTGATTGAAAACTAGCAACGTCGGCATTGGTACGTTAGTCATGACCATCATTAATTTCACAAAAGTGTGAATGGTCGCTTTCCCCCACTGAAAGTTATCATTCTTCAATTTCATCATCAAAGACCACAAAATTGAATTGAAACCCTTCACAAATTTCTGGCAGTATCCTGTAAGCCTAAGAAATATTCTCAAACCCTTTACAATCTTTAGTCAGCTGTCACTCCAACAAAGTCACCGCCTTTAATGGATTTGCTGACATCAATGTCTCACACAAACTAGGGTCACCACGAAGCACCACCATCTTGTCTCCCTCTTGAAACTCCATTATCGGAAGTTTCCAATTCATCTTAATCTCCCCTAAGGACTGCAACCATTTTATACTCAATATCATGACGGTACTCCATAAATCCAAAGAAGAAAATCCTTAATCACTTGAATACGTTGCAATGTTAAAATCACCCATTTACAAACTCCTTTGCTATTCTCCATGTATCTCATCCCCATTATGACACCAAAACTTCCTATATCAACCATATCAAGCCCGAATTATTTCACTAATTGAGTAAAGATGAACTTTTTGAATGACCCCACTATCTACCAACACCACTACGTCTTGCTCTCTAATATGTCCGCAAAACTTCATAGTGTGCTTCAGTGATAAATCTACCACTGAGTTCAATGAGACTTTTATCGCATACAAATGAGGGTGGTCCTCCCTCCTCTACCAAAACCACTCATGTTTCTTCTTCCCTTGCTTAGACATCACACTATGAAAACTTATAATGTCTTATCCTTGCAACAGTGTCCTAAAAAAACTTCTTTTTACACCGAAAATATAATCCCTTGGCTTGTTTCTCCTAAATCTGTCTCTGTAAGGTGTTTGATTGTCGCCTTCGACTGTAGCCCATTATTCTAATCCCACTGAACCTCTCACTAGACTTCCACCATTTGAGTTTTTGATATCACCACGGCTGTAGCATTAAGGAATGGTGCTCCACTTATGTGGCTTCTATTTGTTTGTTACATTGCATTTTTATTTTCGACCAACTGCACTAATTCTATTATTTCCCCCATCTTTGTGGTCTCAACAGACAAAGTGCTGCCCAAATCTTTAGCTTCAACCCTTTCATGAAGTTTCATTCCAACACTTTTTTGATATCCCTCTCAAATGGCCGAATAACATCTTAAATTTCTCCCTGTAATCCATGATAGGTCCCCTTCCTAAGCTAATGTTAAAAAAACTGCTCTTGTAAATTCTCTTCTCATGTGGTTCTAAAAAGCTCAAATAATCGGTTCTTGAATTCTTCCCATATTTTGATTGGCTGATGTTCTCCTCGTTCATTCCACGTTTGAGCCTTCACTTCCCATAGGGTCGCTACCATCATTTTTTCTTCCTCCACAAACTAGTTAACAACAATGTATCTATCCACGTGATAAATCAAACCATAGATACCCTCTCCTTTAAAGATCAATATCTTCAACTTTCTTATGTGTGAGTCTCTTCCTGAATTTCCTCGACCAAAATTTCTTCCACCCATAAACCGTGGGCCGTTGATTTCAACTCTAGCTCTAAATAGCTACCCTCTCCTTCATAGACACCCTCTCCTTCAAAGATCAGTATCTTCAACTTTCCAAAGTTTCTTACACCATTAAAGGGCGGGCCGTTGGTTTCAACTCTAGCTCTGAATAGCTACCCTCTCCTTCAAAGATCAATATCTTCAACTTTCTTATGTGTGAGTCTCTTCCAGAATTTCCTAGACCAAAGTTTCTTCCACCCATAAAATGTGGGTCGTTGGTTTCAAATCTAGCTCTGAATAGCTCTAGCACGCTCCATAATCAACTCGTTTGTCCCCATAGGCTTCTGAAACGGCTTTAACCCGGAAGGTTGTAGCCGCAAAAGACACTGGCGCGGCTTGATGCAGCCTTCTATCCGGGTCTCGCCCACCATAGTTCCCTATTCCAAACCAAAATTCTTCAAATCAATCTTCTCCAACTCTGAATAGCACGTCATCTCGTTCTACCTTCTACCTCTTGTTCTAGCTGTCTAAATGTCATGCTATTCCTTCCAAATGCTACCACTTGAGTCCGCTCCCAAATCCTTCCAACTGATCTCGTGACTTCAAATCAGCCTAAGGCAGTGAGGTTGTCCTGATGTCGTGTGAATACTTCTAGTTGTTGTCAATCGCATCAGCTTCAAACGTCATCATTTGATCTCGCTGCAGATAATAATTTGTGTGGAACTCAATGAACTTCTTCAACATTTCTTCCAATGTCGTAAGTCTCCCTTCGAAAGGCCCTTCCATGGGCCTCTTCCATTCCAAATCCGATTAGGCTCACATCTACTATTTTTTTTTTGCAAAGCATCTACTTTTTTGGTTGTCATTACTCCCAATAATACTTTTTTATCACGAAGGTGGAACTTTGTACGATGCAATCCCGTCGTTGGTTTCTTAGCTTGTTGGAATAGTGATTGTATCGTGAGATTAGATCACGAAGGTAGCGTGAAGAAGATACCATATACCATGTGATCCCATCGTTGACTTCCCATGTAAGTAGAACCACAACTGCTTTGTGAGGTTCAGTTAAGTCGCGAAGGTGACGCTTATACATTGTGATCCTGTCTTTAGCTTCCCAGCCAGATAAAATCGCGACTGTTTCACGCGGTTAATCACAAATGCAATGCAATGGAGACTTGTACGATGTGATCCCGTCGACTTCCCAACTATCTTGAATCACAATTGTATTGCGAGGCTCAGTGACGAAGGCGACTGAGATCTGGTAGTTAATTTCCCAAAAATTGAGTGCTCTGATATAACTTAATAGGAAAGAGATGAATTTCTATAAAGATTAGGGCAAACAAAATATTTTATTTCACTAACACAAAACAACACAATTTGAATACATAAAGGATAAGCGCCTAAAATTTGAGAGGTGGACGGTCTCTCCCAAACACTAACGCCTAACACTTTCAATTTGACAGATAGGCGATGTCTCCAAAACCTTAACCCTAAAATTCAAAACAACAATTACAAATCATAACATAACCCTAACGTAATAAACTATATTCATATCCCCACGATAATAACTAACAAAAGACTACACAAAAAAACAACAACAGACCTTTATCCCATTAAATGAGGTCGGCTGCATGAATCCTTTCTCTCTATTGCGTTCTATTGAGTGTCATATTTTCACTTAATTATAATAAATTAAGATCATTTTTTATACAATATGCTCAAGTCTTTCTAGGTCTATCTCTGCCTTTCTTAACAAAAGTCGAATCTAAAACATTTACTCCCCTAACCAGATCATCAGATGGTTGACGTTTAATGTGATCTAACCATCTAAGACGACTCTATAATTTTATCCACCATACCTATCACGAATATAGTCCTTTCGCATTTTTTCCTCTAAGTGTCAAGCCACTCATCCACCTAAGAATTCTCATCTCGGCAATGCTTAACTTTGTTTTATGCTTCTCTGTTAAAGGCCAACATTCTACATCGTATATCATTGCAAATCATCTTATAAAATTTTCCTTTCAGGCTAAGCGGTATTTTTCTATCACACAATAGGCATGATGCATTCCTCCACTTTAGCCAACCAACTTCAATTCTAATAATAAAATTCCCATCTATATCACCATCACTTTGAACAATAGACCCGAGATATCTAAAGCGTTCACACCTTTTAATGATTTTTCCAGCAAAGCATCTGCTTTCTTGGTTGTCATTGCTCACACAATAGCTAATACTACTAAAACTACATTCCATATATTCAGTTTTAGTTCTACTCAAATGAATGCCTTTAGTCTCCAACGTAAACATCCATAATTCAAGTTTTCCCTAAACTCTCTAGTCTTATCCACAAGAAAGATATCATCAACGAAAAGCATACAACAAGGTACATCCACCTTTAAATGTCATGTATTCATTACTAAAGAAAAAAGACATGGGCTTAAAGTCGAACTCTAATGTAATCAAACTAAAATAGGAAAATATTGGGTCAATTATCCTTTTGTTCGAACACGAGTAACATCATTAATATACATATTTTTAATGAGTTGAATGACTAACAAAAGACTAAATTGTCATTTTAACCTTGCGGGTAAAGTAAGTCATGAAATTATTTGGCAGGCTAGGCATAATGGAAAACGCACAGGTGCAGGCTAAAAAATTCATAACAATTTCTAGCAGAAACTCAATGAAAACAAATTAACTAAACAGGAAAAAAGACACTGCAAAAAAGTACAATCATGCCATGGATCAAGGACAAATTTTAGAAATAAATAATAGGGAAAAAATGAAAGGCCATTAAAAAAATCCATATATTGACAAGCAGATTAGGAAAAATCATCACCAAAAGAGGAACGGTTGAAAAAACTGCATGAATAAGGGTTAGCAACTGACATTTGTTCAGAATTAAAAAATATATTAAAGGCAGGAAAATCTGGAAATGAATTTAACACAAATTTCACAGGCATACACAAATCGACGAACAATAAGAATGGTCCTATCAAAGCAATTTGTTATCTGTATAAAAAATAGATAATAACACCAAAAAGGTCAGAGATATTGGCTACAAGATAATTGACTACTAATTTCAAACTACATACAGAAAAACAATAGCAAAACAACTTTCTCCCAAACCAAAAATAGTTGCTAACAGAGTTGGTAAAAATCCAATCTCAACAGATTTGACGCCAGTTCAAGGGGCAATTTGAAGACTTAACTATACTACAAATACCACTAGAAAATTCAGCAGATTGATCCATAAACCTACAAAATCAGTAGCTGCAGACCTGAGTCTATCCATTATGTTCAACCAAAACTTCAGAGTGAACAAAATTATGAAAATTCATGTCGTTTCATAGATATCATCATAGGAAAATCCCTAAGAATTGAAATTTACAATATAAAATAGAACTAAAAAGTAAATCTCATTGATATATCTGTCAAAGTACAAGTAGAACATAGATCTTCATCAAAACTACTTTGGCAAATTTCATTTCAACAAATTTAAAACTTGATATTCATCAAACAAATCTTAATATAAATTGTGCTACTGCAAAGCAATTCATAAGTCATGGCAAGCTATGTCAGAGCACAGTATACGTCTAAAATCCACCATCAATAGTGAGCACAATCTCATCACTAAAAATAGCCTCAGTAACAAGCTATATAAATTTATATCGAAGAATGTTGGGGAGAGATTTACAAAAAGACGATAAGAAGAGAGAAGAATTCAACGAATAATAGCAAATTCATTAAATAAGGTCAAATTAAACATATTAAAAATAGAATTTTTTGTCGAAAAGAATTTCAATCTGGTAAGTGTAATTCTAATGCACTGTCAATGTTTTACATGACCACATCTTCACATTTAAATTCCTAAAAGTATTGGAAGAAAGCCATTAAAAAATTAAAGGCAAAATTACTTTATCACTCGAATTAAACTCCATGTACCATTTGTCCACGTGAAAGTGCTTATAATTGTCATAGCTAGTACCCAATTTACCACTCGAATTAAACTCTATGTACCATTTATCCACGTGAAAGAGCTTATAATTGTCATAGCTAGTAACCGTGAATATCCTCATGTAAGCTGAGCAAAACATGTCATATATGAATATGAATGGTAAGAAACAATCAATTTGAGAATGCAAAAATAATGAGTCCTAATGAATACAAAAAAAGGAGACAAACTTCTGGAAAATGAAATGGTAAACAAACTGAAAATAGAAAAGCCATTATAATATGCCGTGATAGGCCCACAATATTTAAAAATTAATTTCCATTAATTGCGAACTTTTAAATTTAACTTATTTACAAAAAAAAAACTGAAAAAAAAATACAATATGAAAATTATAGAAATAGATCAGAGGGAATTAAAAAAATTGTCAGAGAAAACATAAAGTAAAAGCCTGAGGAACTAAATCATCAGAAACCTGAAAGTTCCAAAGTGATTCATTGGAATCTGCTTTCTTGAAATCTAGTGAACATAGGGGAATGACAATAGATTTATTTTCTTATTCCTGCCTCCCCTAGTAAATATAAATGAAAACCTTTTATCCACAAGCAAGTCAACGTTGTGAGTACTCTGATCTAAAGCATATGACTGAAAAAAAATAGTCATCATTATGATCACAACTATAAGTAGTCGGAGGGTCTGTTGTAAGTAGTAAATTTGGATCAATGAAACGCTATGGGGATGTAGAAATAGACGTGGATACTTGAGTCTAAAGAAAATGATGGCACCACATCATGATTGCAGACTTGATTTAATTAAATTGCTTCCAAACCGACTGTTGGTTGACTCTGATCTTGTTGTAATCCTCTTGTATTCAAAGAATTGCTTCCATAATTATGGAGGGGCCTTGAATCATTCAGCGAAATTACAACCAAAAATTTTGTAAGATAAGCAATAGGTTGGAATGCGTCTAAATTCGGCTTTCTGCCAATAATAATAAAAAAGTTTATCCAAATGACAATTAACGTCTAGCTCAACTAGTACACACGCCACTGAAGGTCTTGAGAAATGAGCATATATATTCAGATATCATTGGGTAGAGATAAACAAATAATGATTCATGAATTGAAAATTTGAAATATATGAGCAAACTTCATGTAATTGCATATGATGTTAATATAGAGATTCATGCCTATAATTTAACATATATAAGATATGATCCTAAGCAAAATGATAATGAAGATAAACATATGATACTCTTCCAGCAACGAGCTAATATTTCTGGATGACATTAATTACAGTGCTAGTATATAATTATTTGTACTTTGATTATTCATGTTATATATTTTATGTAATTGCATATGATGTTAGTATAGAGATTCATGGCTACAATTTATCATATATATGATATGATCATAAGCATAATGATAATGAAGATAAGCATATGACACTTCCAGCAATGCGATAATATTTTAACTTAACAAGTGGATGATATCAATTACACTGCTAGTATATAATTATTTGTACTTCGATTATTCATGGTATATAATTACACTCCCTTGTCGCATATGTGTCAATAGATAGAAATTACTTGTTGGGTTAGAGTAATCAAACTAACTAGTAACTTATTACATATTCCACCGGAGTACATTGTGGATCATCATCAATCACCACATAAACAATTTTAACAGTAGGATGTATTTAGATATTTTTAAGTTTATATAACAGCTTAATTAAATTTAAATTAGGTATCTATTGTTCAAATTCCTTTTCCATCAGTACTTTTCATTTCCCTTGATGGGCTATGTATGACTTGTGCTTATAGAATGAAAGAATATTGACTTTGTAGCATACTCTTACTGTCTATATTAATTGTTTATGAACTTTCCTCTTATGAGTACAAAACATGCTTTTATATCCCTTCACATCACATGTTGCTGAGATGTACAATTTTCTGGACTCAAAAGGGCAACATAAATAATAATGTTTTTATTTTTTCCTTAGAAATATTAACCAATGGCACGAGTATTAACAGAAGAATAATTTAAATATTTCTAAACCTCTAAAACTTTTTATAAAGTCAAAGCCTCATCTAGCACGTTCTGAGAACTATATCTTAATTCAGGTTTAATTACATACTTAAGACCTTCAATGAAATAAATAATAATAACAAAGTAATTTACAGAAAAATGATATTTGGCAGCAAAAATTTTAGATCTTGAAAAAATATTCATGCATGCTACTATAACCTATTTTGAAATCCTTATATTGACCGCATATTATCTCTACAAAGATCAAATTATAAATATTTTTCTTTATGTTTTTCAACTTGTGTGAGTTTTACTACAGTAGGAAATATTTGTAAAAAATAGCCAAGCATTATGTATTTATTTTATTTTAGCAAACTTGACTCTTTGGGATAAGACATGCTAACTTTTAAAAAAAAAATCTTTTAAACTATCTATGTAATTTTAAAATTCACTAAAATTATACCAATCATTGAATGTAAGAATATAATATTGAACCATACAAAAATTATCTTAAACTTCTGTGGAATCAAAAAAGTCAAATTCAATGAAATCGCATCTTTTATAGTGCTTGTTAACAGACCCAAAGATTATATCCTCTTCTAAAAAACATTAAGAGGCTACATATGCTCTGACAATAAATCCAATATATAACAACTATAATTCGGGAGTTTTTATAATACTACTTAGTACATGATTAAATTAAAAGATCATCGCTGTCTTTTTTTTTTTTTTCTAATGTGTTGTAAGCAAACAAATACAAGAATAAACCTGCATAATTCAAGGGGAAGCAAACAATCTACAAACAATTAACTTGCTACTAAAGATTATGCGAAGAATAAATAAACAATAAAAAAATGCAACTTCTAGGAAATCAACCTTAAGAGATAAGAACCGTTGAAATTAAAAGAATTAAAAATCTTGCATAAATTGTAGTAAGATATGCAGCAAATCTAAAAAAATAAAACAAATCACAGTCAATCGCATTAACTGCTAATTAATGGAAAGAAAAATGCAGAACCAGATCTTCCCTCCTAAATTACCTCAAATCCACACTCAATCAAAAACTATAAAGTCCAAGAACAATGAAGAAATCTTCACATCCACAAAACTAGAATTTTATTGAGCTAAATTTAATGTCACATACTGCAAAACACCCATATTTATAAACTTTTACACCAAGTTAAACAAATAGAAAGCACGAATCGTTTGTATATTTAGTCATAGAGAAATTGTAGGAATAAAAAAATAGTCATAATAAATCATGAACTGCATGCCCATAATAATCAAATCTCAAAACACTGCAACTCTAGAAAAAAAGCAGAAGACGGATAAGTCCCAAGTCAGATATAATGGGAAACCATGATAAGAATAAAAAAAATCATTGTTAAGCCATAAAACGCCTTGATAATGATAAGAAGAAACATTGTTAAGCCGCTAAAGCAACCGTTTAAATGAGGAAACCGAATCTATAATCATTAACCATCAACATCACAATAAACGTGATAAGGCCCATCAATATCACAATAGATGGAGCCCATAATAAGAACAATTCTTCAGCCGCCCATCCAAATAAATGAAGTTTCTTCCATAGTTTCCAAGAAAAAAAATATATTGATGATAGTGAAATGTAAATTGCAAGAAATTTTGACTAAAAAAATTTAAGCATTTTCAAGTCTTCCAATGTTTGAGAAGACTGAATCACAACAAAATTTCATGTAAAGATAAAAGGTAGAAACGCAGCAAAGTTCCCTTATTCCCTCCACAAATAACCAAAATTGAAAATACAGTTAAATGTCTAAGTTTCCCAAGAAACTTTGCTTATATCCGCTTGTAGTAATAAAATCAAATAGATGCTAAAAGAGCCTGACGATCATAATATTCCTCATCTCATCCCTATGCATAAATTGTCAATAATGCCAACTGAATAAAAAAAATCATTGTTAAGCCATAAGACGCCTTGATAATGATAATAAGAAACATTGTTATGCAGCTAAAGCAACCGTTTAAATGAGGAAACCGAATCTATAATCATCAACCATCAACATCACAATAAACGTGATAAGGCCCATCAATATCACAATACATGGAACCCATAATAAGAACAATTCTTCAGCGGCCCATCCAAATAAATGAAGTTTCTTCCATAGTTTCCCGGAAAAAAAAATATATTGATGATAGTGAAATGTAAATTGCAAGAAATTTTGACTAAAAAAATTTAAGCATTTTCAAGTTTTCCAATGTTTGAGAGAACTGAATCACAAAAAAATTTCATGTAAAGATAAAAGGTAGAAACACAGCAAAGTTACCTTATCCCCTACACAAATAACCAAAATTGAAAATACAGTTAAATCTCTAAGTTTCCAAAGAAACTTTGCTTATATCCGCTTGTAGTAATAAAATCAAATAGATGCTAAAAGAGCCTGACGATCATAATATTCCTCATCTCATCCCAATGCATAAATTGTCAATAATGTCAACTTCATCGATACCAACTGTATTCAACCTACAAGACAGCCAACTTAAGGAACTCTATTTCAACATCATAAAAAGGCTCAAATTGTTGCAAATGGAAATAATAATAAAGAAATGTTTGCCATAATAGCCTATTAAACCGAAATAGATTTCAATTGGATATCAAGAATGCATTCCTTAACGGTGATTTAGAGGAAAAAGAATATGTAAATTCTTCCAAGTTTTGAAATTAAAGAAAAAGCTAACAAATTTTTCAAGTCTAAAAGTCATAAGGCTTCAAGTTGTTCCCATGTGCATGGTCTGAAGATTTACAAAAGTGGTAATAACATTGTCTTACTCCAATGCAATCAAACTTCAGCGTATTTGTCAAATTCTCTCTAGAAAGAAAATTGATCATTCTTATTATATGTAGATGGCATTGTCCAAAATAGATGATAAAAAAAATAAACATTTCGGTCACTCAAAGTGCTTTCTTGCACGTAAGCAGTTCATTTGAGAAATGGTACTATAATTTGCTAACGATAGCATGCTCAAGATCTACTAAGAAAATAGGGATGCATGCTGCAAAATAACTCACACTTATGGATCCAACAACAAAGATGGGAACAGGAAGAGAAAACGCAGTTGTGGATAAGGAAATATATCGAAGATTGGTAGGAAAGTGCTTCCAACTCTCTCGCACACAGCCAAATATTGATTTCTATATATGCATGGTGAGTCAATTCATGAAGAGTCTCACAGAGGAACACTTGGGAGTTATATATCAAATTTTACAATACCAAAAGAAAAATCCAAGGCATCGATAGAGTACTTCAAAAAAGCCGCAAATAGAGAAATTGAAGTATAATTGATGTATGTTAGGTCAAATCAAAATATATCAAGAATCAACTAAAGAAACTGGAGTACTTGTTGATAATGATTGGGTCAAATCAACAATAGAAAAAAATAAAAAACAAGAGCACTGTGATCATGTGAACTGGAAATTGATTATTTGATGGGGGAAGAAAAAACCAGTGGTAACAAGAAGAAGTAAAGAAGCTAAATTTAAAGCTGTATCCCAAGGCATAGATGAAGGTAAGCCGGCAAGTAAGCTACATAGGAAGCTAAGAATCTCAATTGATAAATCAAAGAAGGTGTTATCGTATTTTGGGATAACAAAGCTACCATAAGCACTGCAAATAACATTGATGCTCATGGCAATAAAACAAGTAAAAATTGACCACATTTCATCAATGAAAAGCTAGAGTAAGGAATCATGAAGCTTATATATACACTTTAAAAACTCCAAAGAGCAAATATATTTACGATACCATTGTCACATCCTAAATTTAAATATTTAAAGTTCAATATAGAAATGATTGCCATCTACAGTTCAGCTTGAGGGGATGTGTGAATATTTGTCCCCCGCTCCCTGTCCCTCATCCGTGTATAAATAAATCTGAAAATAGCTTCATAGAAAAGCTTTTATATTTTGAATAAAATGGACTTTGGATTGTTTGTTCCAATATATCTTGCATTATTTGCTTCATTTTTTATCTTTCCGGTAGTTTTATTTATAATTATTGCTGAATTAATCATAGGAGGATTTCGGATATCCTACTTCACAACAAACACATTGAATGTATACCAATAAAATGAAGACAGTTAATCCATAAAAGCCCATGGAACTTCGTTGTCTAGAGCAGTTGAGCTGCACTGCATCTGATTGAACAGGCTAACAACATAAGAAGGTTAAAAAAAAGCCAAAATACTGCAATTGTTTACTTTCAGAATAGGCTGCCAGAATTATCTCCATACATATGCTGATAAGTAGCATTCATACACACAAAAACACACATATATAAAATAAAAAGCAACTACTGATTATGCAAACGATGTATCACTCTATTTTTTTATGATTCAGTTTCCTCGTGATCAAAAAAAATCTTAACCCAGGAACCTCATAATTTAATGTTCTAATTATACGAACCTATAACGAAATACTTTTCAACGTATTTGTTTTTTCCCTCTCCATCTTATGATTCAATTCAAACACTACTCGTTATGCCTTTTTTTTATGCTGCTGAGGATAACAATACAAAGGCATACGCTGACTAAGAAAATGTAGAGCAGAGCAGAGTCATTTTCCTGGTTTTAATTCAAGCCTACTCCTCCATGTAAGTAAATTTAGATAATAGAAAAAAAAAAAGGCTCTTCCCTAACCAAAACATAGGCTGTAGGTATAAAAATATCAAAAAAAATACAAGAATACCAGCAAATAACTATGTCAAAAATAAAGCATAAATTACAATTAGGCATTAAATCACCTAAAAGGAAACCAAGTGCACTATCAAAAGCAAGAACTAAACTCTTCCATGGAAAGCAATAACAAGAAAAACATAGAAGAATTGCCATCACCAGCAAGCCAAAGTATATGCATCTACCAATTTACAACAAAGTATAAGACCTTATTCTCATGATTAGGACACGAGCAATCCAAATAAAAATAAAAAAAAAGAAAAATATGAAATTGGACAGGTGATGAAATTTCCTCATACAAGTCAGTATAGAACGTAAACGACTGCTAAAAAAACCAATATAGATTTTTCACTGCTGATATACCATTTGTACCTTTAATATAAAATTCTTCAGAAAAGAAAGGGAAGGAAGAATTTGATTCATATTTTATTACAACTTCATATCAAACTATAACAACATATTTGATAGATGGCCTGTTATGTAATCAAATGTCCTTAACTTCATATCCCTCGAAAAGCAAATAAAAAAAGATTGATTTTATCCCTAAGGATATTATATTCTAAAATAAAATTTTAAAGCTTGAAATGTTAGACAACATAAATTAAAATGTAGGAGATATTCTGAGCAAAAACATATCAGAAGTAATTTTCATGCAGAGTTAATAACTAGTCATGATCCCAAATATTACCATCTCAAGCACTAGCTGCTGTTACAAATTTCATGACGTTGCAGACAAAGAAAATATATGCAACGCCAAGCAATCACATGACAAGAATTCTTTGTAATCCAGCAAAAAAAAAAACTTGGCTACACCAAATGAAATCGATAAATTAATTAAATATAAATCAATGGTAAGTGGCAAGATAACTATTACCACGTCAAGCATCCAGCCGTCATATCATTGCAGCAATGAACACGTTACATGATTGACAATATGATCGCCAAAAACATTACAATAAATGAGTGAAAGGTTACCTACGAAATGGTATGAAATTTAGAAGGTGATGCTATCTGATTGGAGATAATCAAATAAATTTCCAAAACATCAGATTATGTCTAGTTCTAAAGAAGATGGTTACTACCACTACGTCCAGAACAAATTGTAATCAACAATAATCATTATCAAAGTAACTAAGCTCATAAATTTCAGAAAAAAGAGGTTCAACAAAGATGAACGATTTGCAAGCTTGAAGAAAAAGTGATGGCTGCCAAAATTGGTGTTGAGCACAAAGTTTTACATAATATATTATATATATATATATATATATGCATAGCAAGCCATGAATTACATTTAATAATATGAAAGAGGACTTGGCATCTCAAACTTTAATTCATATAATGTCGGAACAGGCCTTCCACATTGAGCACCAACACAACAAAGCACAGTCCTAGAATCATTCAAGGAAGAGCCAAAATAATGTAAATTCAACAAAGCTAACACAACAGAAAATAGAACATGACTGTTCACAAAGAATAAGACCGGCAAGAAAGAACAAGGCGCCAAAAGTTGCCCAAGCTTAATAGCATACACAGGCAAAATCTTGGTAAAAATAAGCGGAAAAATCCCTTTACGCAAACTTCATAAAAGCGATGGAGTTAACTTTGTTAAGAAAAACAACATGGCTTTGAAGAAAACCAAATACCGTCCAAAAAGGGTGCAGACCAAACATCACTCCTTCCTAAGAAGAACTTCATATGTAGAAAATATCCTATATCTGCTAGTCAATTGCAGAAAATACTAAAGTTACCAACTTAAGAACAATTCAGCTATAAAAGATGTTTCAGCAAACTAGAATAAAGAAAATTTATATGGATCATAACACGGATCTAGATCAGTGACCAGATACAAATGCAAATAACCTAAGAAATTGACCTCAAATACTCCTATAACATATTGCTTCAATTGGTTTTCCAAAAGTTCCAACCTTCCATTCAAAATTTTGCACGGACATTAAAGGATCAAGAGTCTATATTAACAAATGAAAATTAAAGCTAATAGGCTAAAACCTATGTCTGAGTTCAACAAATAACAACTAATGAAGCTACAAGGTATATCAACTCCTTCACCTACCTTCACTCACCAAATCACCAGCTTGCAAGGCCATTTTTCCAAAAAGTTGATGCATTTGATGTTGCTATAGTTTCAAAAGTAGACCAGTACTCGAACTTACTCTTCTTCAACTGGATAAAAACCAAATTTCATAAATGAACCTTTTTTACAAACAACAATTGAAGCTTCTTCACTCTTCTGGCTCATCCACCAGCTTCGTAAACAGCTTCGGTCAATGATACTTTACGTTTCTGTCAAGGGGTTTGTCCCTTAAACAATATTGCATGCTTTTTCTCATATCTTCCTCAGCTCTGCAGTCAAACGCAGTCCTTGATGCAGTTTTTTTTAGCAAAAATGTTAAATTTCTTCAGAAACATTAGAGAACTTAAGCCATAACCAAGCCCTCCATCCTGCGATCCTACTTTCCACATAGTATACCCTAAATTACAAAGCATAACCTTAGCTATCTCTCTCTCATTTGCAAATTAAACATAAGGCAAGCATTGTGAGGAGAAAGCCTGAATTACTGACACCAAATAAAAAAAGCAAGAGCTGTTCCATCGAATGATATACAGATAAAATAATGCACCTAAGAAAGAATAAACCTACGAACAAATGCGCCTAAGTTAAATTTTCTATCTTACTTTTGTTGAAGCTATGGGATGCACCTTAGAAATAAATACAAGCCTAAAGAAAAGTCACAGTTTGATTCTTACTTCTTAAGGAGACTCAATTTGGTGATTAACGTGATTGAAATCCAAGTTTATCATTACCAATTAATTGACAAAAAGACAGAAATTTAGTTCAAGCTTCCTCAGACATGGAAGGGAAACCTAACATTTGCCCAATTGAGGCTGGTAACTCAAGATTTACCAGACAAACAAGAGATGATTAAAAAGCAATAGTAAAAATGAGATATTTGCTGTCAAATAAATTCCCATTGATGTGTGGATTGTCGCAAACAATGAAATATGAATACAAAATTTTAAAAGCTAAGTAATGTAACAGGCAATGTTAAACAACCACCCCTAATTTGGGGTTCAAAAAGTTGCTTGAATTGAAAATAAACTAGTAATGCGTCAGCCAACTTTTTCAGCCAGCAGAAGATGCAAAGTAAATATGAAACTAAGTTGTGTGGCAAGTATAGGCATGCAAAATACACAATAAAAACTATGAAAAAGCTAAATAGAAGTAACATCCTAAACTTGTTCAATTGTTTGATGAAAAAATTAAATGAAATTAAAATAAATAAGCGCAAAATCCAACAAAAAGCTAGCTAAATACTGATTACCGAACCATTAAAACAACCAATAATCATAAAACATGTAAAACTAAAAGATGACAAATAATAATAATGGTAAGGAGAAGCATAATAGCCATGAATACAACAGATGTTAATCAAAACAATCATAAAGCATGCATTCCAATCAAGCAATAGAAAAAAATCCAACTCTGTGTCATCCAAAAGTTCAACATCCAATAAACATGTGAAATAAGTAAGAATTTCGGTCGTGTCAAACCTGCCGCAAACAATGCACTGCAACGGCCCATTCTTCCCATCCTCTAAATAATTCTTCATATGTGTTGGATTCTCGCTGATGCTCTTGGACAACCTAAGAAAGGCTTCCTTCAAAGCCTTCGGATCCACATCCCTAGCCACGAGAGAGTCGTTACTTTCGGCGCGTGGCTTCCGAGCTGGCAAATCATCATAACCTTCACCCCCCAACTTTACCTGCTTGGACAGCCTCCTGTCATCGACATGCTCCTTTCGAGAAGGGCTACCCGTCCTGCCCAAGCCATCACCAACCGGCCCTGAAGAAAAACCCGAATTCACAGCAGAGCTTCCACGCTGCGGCGCTTGCTGACGACGCCAATCAAATTCTTCTTCCCCGTACTTTCGCTTCAGCGATGACGACCCCGCGGGTCCCTCAAGTCCAAGGGAAGACCAGTAGTCAGCGCCTCCACGGGGAAACGGTGGCGGTGGCTCGCGGAAACCTTCGGGGCCATAAGGCCCGGGGATGTGTGGATCGAATCCCTGCGGGTTACCGGGATGGAAGAACTTGTCGCCGCGGGGATCCATCTGGTAATCAGGAGGAAGGGCGAAGTAGGAGCGGACAGTGCCGTCGGCGAGAACGATGGTTCGCCGGTCGAGGTTGTGGAAGCCATATGGAGGAGGAGGTGGAGAGGAAGCAGAGGTATGATGGTGGAACGTCGGTGGGAGACTGGCGGCGGGAAGGGTGGCTCCCGCGGGGTGCTTCATCGGCCCGGAGGAAGGCCCGGGAATGTCTTCCTTAAAAGGGGTGGAATCTGAAGGGGCATTGCGATCGGAGGGGGGTTTTTTCGATGAATCCCAATGGGACTTCCGGCCATCGGCGCCGCCGACAGCATTAGCGGCGGAGGTCTTGTGGGAAGAACCCCTACCACCGGCGGCGGACTTAGGGTTTTTCATCCTGCTGCAAATCGGAGTTCCTAGGCGAGTTCACCAATTGATGAAAGCGGCATTTATATACTTACCGCACAATTCATATGAATTTACATACATTTATAGATATGTATATTCATATCACTTAACTTTTAAATTTCACGCCTTGTAATTATTTTTCGAAATAAATATTAATCTTTTGCATAAGAAGCAACCAAAATTTTAATATTTACATTTCTCAATCATAACTTCTATAATTACAAAAGTAACACTCATTATCATCCTTTAATAATCAAATACATTTATTCTGGCCTAGTTAAAATAATATGAATGAAAAAATGAAAGTTTAAGTATGAGATTGGAAAATTCATAAGAATTTTGTGCTATGTATCAAATTTTTTCATTTATTTTAATGCAAAAAATTTATGAATATTATATTATATATATTGTGTGTGTGAGAGAGATATGTGTTAAATTTTCTAATTTAGGGTACGATGTGATGTGTCTCACAATCCACAACCTTGTTTATGTTATATTGATGTTTATCCAATTGAAATAATAATAATAATAATAATAATAATAATAATAATAAGGGGCATTTACACCCAATTCTTGTGGATTTATTTATCTTATATCAAAACTTTCATATTTACAAGCATTATATGAAAAATAGCACTTATTATCATCTTTTAGTAGTCAAATCCATATTTTCGTCTATAGATAAAGTGTTATGATTGTAAAAATAAAAATTTAGCTGTGAGATATGTAAATCCATAAGATTTGTATATTGTAATTTTCTCTAATAATAATAATAACAAATATACTAATATAATTGCAGTGAATCAAACACACGTGATTAAAATTAATAATATTTAGCTCGTCTTATTTATTTATATATATAATATATGATGAGTACTAAAAGATTTATTGTGATAGAGTAATAAATTGTTGTCCTAGTATTGTACGAGAATTCAATACATACTCAGAATAAAACAAACAATCAATAGTGACACTATAAATTTTTATGTGGAAAAGCTCTAAAGAGAAAAAACCACGGGATCTTGCCCAATTAAAAAGATTAACTATAAACTGAAGATCACAAGTACAACCTCTTGTCCCTTTCATATTTACAAGCATCATATATAAAAAAGCACTCATTATCATCTTTTAATAGTTACATTCATCATTTCATATATAGATAAAGGGTTATGTGTGTAAAAATGAAAGCTTGTTGACCTCACTTTTGGTTGATGTTTAGTTTTTCCTCTTTAGTAGTCTAGGGTCTAGCCATAGGACTTACTGTTGACTGTTCCTAGATTTCTGTTGACTATTCCTAGAAAACTAGAAAAGGAACCCTCACTATTAGAAATTCCAAACTCCTCTTTGCTCAACTTGAAGTTCCACATATTGGTCATAACCTCTAACATTTAGTAGGTGGGGTCATTATGGGGGAGGCCAAGTTGATTTCCCATAGGACTACTGGACCTTAGGGTTAACCCTGGGTGTTTGTCTTACTCACTTACACTCACTCTCACCCACAATCACTTACAATCCTAAACCCAAAATTTCATGACTTTGATCCCTTGATCTTTTGAGAAACTTATGTAGATGGTCATCTAAACCTACTAGCCCTAGGCTAAGGTTTAGCTAAGACCAATACATAACCTTTAGCTAAGACCAATACATAGAGGACCCAAATGAGGATTCCATTGGTCCATGGCTCATATAGGGTGGTTGGTACCCCAATTCTACCAAATGTCCAACTTGACATTTTGCCCCCAAATCCATCAAAATTACTTAAATACCCTTGAAACCCTAAATTTGGTCAAATTCCTCAAATTCACCCAAAATATCCAAGTTGATTAAAAAAATCATTTCAAACCTTTTTAAAATACCCAAATTACCCAAAACCATTAAAAAATGCCAAATTTACCAAAATCCCCCCCCCCCCAAATTCCCAAAATTACAAAAATACCATTGGCACCCCAAATTTTTCCAAAACCTCCAAAAACACTCCAAATGTATCCAAAACCAATTTAGACCCTTCAATTGAACCCAATTTGGCCAATTTTACCATTTTGACCAAAACCCCCAAATTGCCTTTAAAGGCCCAACTTTCATAAATTCACCTCAAATGTCCATCAGTTTGACCCAAATTTCTCTCAATTTCAATCCTGAACTCAAATTAACCTTCCATATGACTAATCTAAACCAAACCCAAGATTAATTGGTCCATGCTTTAAACCCAATTTTGATCTAAGTCAAACTCCCAATTTTGGCCCTATGACTTAATCCCACCAAATTGACCTCATAACCTACTCAATTTGCCACAATTTATGTTGAAAACTCTTCATATCAATCCTAATCATCAAAATTGAGTTTCAATTAGCCTTGGTGAAGGTTCAATTTCATTCAATTTCAACCCAAGTCCAAAAATCCCCCAAATTTGCCCTAAATTAGCTATGTCCCCAAATTCCACCAAATTGATTGCCCTAATTCCACCAAATTGATTGCCCTCCAAATTGATTGCCCTCACCCCAAAATTGGCACCCAATTTGTGTTGAAAACTCTTCATGATGTTTCTATAAATCACTTTCAACAATCAATTTGGACTTAGTCCAACCTTAGCCCAACCTAGACCCAAGTCTACCCCAACATGCCCAAATTGACCAAAATCCCAAAACCTTCAAATTGAACCCCTAATTGAAGTCAAAATCATTTCAATACTTCACTAAAAATCTTCATAACAATTATCTACGCAATTTTGATAAATCAATTGGGTTCAAAGTCATGGGTAGCCTAACCCAAACCCAATTTTTAGCCATTTGGACCCAAAACAGAACTATTGTTATACTGTGCATAAGCCAAAATTGACCTAGACATGTCAAATTGATCAAAGCAAGACCTCTACAGCCAACTTTTGGATCCTAGTGACCAAGCTAGACTCAATTAACCCACCCTAGATGAGCCATGGCCAAAGATCCCCTAAATCAAGGGATTTGTTTCCTTAATTTCTTAAGCCAATGCCAAAACCCATCACCAGCCCAAATTAATTGTTGTGACAGATTCCTCTGAGGTTCCTGAGCCACTCAAGCACCTCCCATGCCATGGCCAACCACCATAGTCACTGGAGGAGCCAAAACCGAGAGCCCCAAGCCAAGTTTCAAACTCAATTTCACCCACCCAATGTGTCTAGGTCTGATTGGCTTTAGCACTTCAAACCCCCCCCCCACCTAAGCATCATTTTGCACCCCTGAATTGGCCAAGACAACCACCCTAAGTTGTTTTATTTAAACCTCACTCCCATGGCCAAAAAAGAGGGTGCTAAAATTTTCTCAAGAAAAGCTTGCCTAATTGCTCCCATAGCCTCTTTAGGACCTCCTCCGTGTAAACCAACCACTTCCTTGCCCTAATTCCTATTGTCGGAGCTCAATTTTGTAGTTCGATTCTGGCCAGAAACAGGACAAGTTTGGCCACACCTCCACATTGCACCAAATCTCAATTAAACTTGCCCACACCTTCACCACAATGAAAGAAGACAAAACCTCATCAAAACCCCCTCACAAAGAGCCTCTACCCTAGACTTTGATCAACACCCAAATTCGGTCTTGATTGATCGGTTCGGTCTTGATTGAATTTGGGTCTAGGCATTTCACCACAGCAAGAGGCTTCATCTCTAGCCTCCTTGGACCTCCACGAACGTGCCGAGCACCTCTGATTGAAGCTTCCTTTTTCAGAGCAAAGGTATAAACCTCCCCACTGTCCCGAGCTTATTTTCATTCTACACTTGCATTGATTCAATTTAATGGCATGTTTATCATATGAATTTGTTTGTCTCACTTAGACGAGTCTATAGGATAAAACCCGAACGAGTTTGGTTGAGAAATGAGTGAGATCTTAAGCTTTTAATGTTAATGGTCATGGGTTTTGGCTATCGGGGATGATGACGAGTAGTCATTCGATTGAGTGTATATCAAATGGACGGATGAGATCGAGCCGGACAGCGCCTTCATACATGAACCGCGGGCCGAGTCAGCACTAAGGTGGAAGGCAGCGCTGAACTAAAGGACGCCGCATGGAGCTTCGGAGCCGTCGTAGGTCGACGCGGCGTCGTATCACTTAAATAGAAAAATAGAGATTTTTCTCTTTATTTAAATGTCCATAACTTTGAAAAATCATTAACTTTGAAAAATCATATCATAACTTTGAAAAATCATATCTTTGTATAGAAAAATAAAAAAAATAAAATAAAAATATCATAGTGCTCAATGAACAGAGGAGAACAATATGAAAATGGTTTAGAGTTTATCTGATGTATATTTTTATTTTAATTAATTAAATATTGTTCTAAGTATTTTGATTCTCCATGCATTCAAGAATTTCACCATGACTTGATATTTTGGCATGTTGTTGTCTCTGTCATGGGGGATATTCCCTGATTTTTCCAAATTCCCCTAGACAAAGATCTATATTTTTCAAGTTTATGCATTTGATTTAGAAAATTTATTATAATAATTAGCATGTTGTTTCGAACAATCCAAGAAAATTTTGGTAGGTTCAGTGTGACCAGAGAACCCTAAGAAAATTTTGTCATGAGTCAAGTCATTAAGAACACACCTAATTTTCACAAAACCCTAAAACAAAAAAGAAATTATATTGGGAAAAATAAATATCTAAATGACTTGCTTTTAATTCTTCGCTATAATTTAAAGTTCAGAGGACTCCCCATAAAAATTTCAAAGTATTTGGAGTTCATTTGATAACATAATTTGATTTTCTAAGTTAAATGATATTTTCAACACTCAAAATAATCATAATAATTAAAATTCAACTCAAAAAATTTATGAAAATAGGTTTTCGGAGCTCTCTGTGATCAGAGGAATTTTTTAAAAATATAATTATAATTGAAGTAAAAATTTTATTTTTAAGCATATTTTAAATATTTAAATAATGAAAAATTAATAAAAGTCACAAAATTAATAAAATTTATGAAAATATTCTAAATTGTTTTTTAAGCCCTTAGGTGCAATTGGAACATTTTTCCTAATTTTATAAGTAAACATATTGAATTTTAAAGCTTAAAACAATGTTTAAAGGCTAAAAAAGGGTTTTTCTTAATTTCACACTAAAATAATTTTAATAATTCAAAGAAAAATCATAAAAATATGAAATTTGTTTCTCTGGGTTCTTTGACCGCAGAGAGATTTAATAAAAATAAAAATAATTAATTTTCCACATTAAAAGTATTTTAAAATTAATTAATACTCCAAAACTTAAAATAATTCCGATAATTCAAATAAAAATAAAAAAACAAATAAAAAAAAAAAAACCATGAAATTTGGTCCAAGTGGTTCTCTAGTATAAGTTTACTTCCAGTAAAAATTTTAAGTGATTAGGCTTTTCCTTGGTCAAGTTATTGAATTTTCTTTGAAGAATCCTATTTTTGCATGTAAATAATTATATAAATTAAATTAAATTTTGAAAAATCACATTTTCTCCTCTGATGTCTTAATTGACCCATGAGTGAGGTAGTATAAAAAATTTCAAAGCCATTTAAATTAAATTTGATGAATAATGAAGTGATAAAGCCTTAGGGGCAAAGGTATAATTTTGGGAATTTGGTCTTAATTAACATTTTGGTTTAATTCAAGAAAGGAAAATGGGCAATCTTTAATCTTAATTAACATGTTCAGATGATTGAAACACAAGGAATTAATTGGTAGAAATTAATCTCACTTTTCTTAATTAAAAGATAAATTTGCAATTTCCTAAATCATTAAAATTTGGAGGTCTATTAAATTAAATGATCTTAGACTTAGGGGTATGATTTTGGATGTTAATAAATCACTAATTTAATACCCCTATTTGGTGTTCAAATGATTTTGATGATGAATTACTATCACTTAAAATTCAATTTTCTTAAAAAATTACTAATGTGTCCACCAAGGTCTTAAGGGTTTAGTAGTAACCTAGGCTAAATCAAATTTGGGTAAATGAGGATTAGAAAAGTGAATGTAACTAGAAATTGAACACCTTTAAAAAAACACTATATGTCCAAGTTAGAGCTAAAGTTGGCGAAGTGTCTTAATAGCATTATCTTGCCCCTTTTAAGGGGTTTCACCCACATAATTTTCAGATTAAATGACAAATGATAATCACCATACTCTTAGGGATAATTGAAACATTGATGTTCACTGAACACTAGAGGTATTTACAGTATGAACTATTAAGCAACATAATAAGTTTAAATGAGCTCGAGACCTTTCGTAAGGCAGTAAGAGGGAAGCATGAACCTGCTTCTTCCTCCCAACCTTCTGGATACCTCAGAGGTCAGAGGTCTACTAAACTTAATACTAAACTTAATATGTTTTACTTAATGAAATCATCCTCAAATGAATTAATAAGGGCTCACCGAGATATGATTTAGGATTTGGTAGATCTTCGGAACCTTATTTCCCCGCTTTACATAAAAAAATGCTTTTAATATATAAATGCTCTCACATGCATTTTGAGTTTCAATTTGAGATGACGGGAAGACCATCCATGTACGCTTTTATTGTAATTTATTTTACCAGCATTTCTAGTTTCCCATACTTTACTTTTTGAGTATGTTACTGTACTTACTAACTTGCATGTTAAACAACGATGTCATCCTGCATGAAAACCAAAACTGTTAGGATAGTCGTCAATCAAAACTAAAATCAACTAAGATAAATTTCACCGTCACAACATTCAAAATATAAAGCAACCCAAAATTTAATCACAAACATCACACAAAATCATAATTGCAACTAAATTAAGACGTCTCTATCAGATGATTGGGAATCCCTCGGAGGAGGTAACTTACGGCTGTTAACGAGGCTTCCTACGGTCTAAATGAAAGTCTGAAACTCATTAAGTTGAGTTTAGTAAATTTATTTGGACTAAGTGAATCCAAAAGAAAATAGTGGTGTCAAAACGAGGGAACCGTAAGATCCTAACCGGTGTCGCTCTGATCAACTTTAATGTGCCCTATAACATTTAAAGAACCATAACCATAGAAACATCTGATTTGACTTAATAACGTGACACATTGGAAAACTTAAACTCGTCACGATGAGGAGCTTGGAGCTAGAATTGTGGGCAACACGACCATCTTCAACAGCAAGAGGAACTACAACATCATATACTTCCTTAGAATTAAACAACAAAGTCATAGAACTTCGAGGTAGTTTGCTTATGTAACGTAAATTCTCACTTTATCTTTAGGCCTTTGTATAGCTCTGCTGTATAATATAAGCCCTAACTCGTCTTAGGATTTCCAGGTTGTCGTTCGTCACGACATAAATCCTCACATCTTCCAGGTTATTTGTGTGATCGTTTTACACAAATATAAGCCCTAAATAAATAAAATTGACAGGATGAAACATTTAAATAATTTCTCCTCAAAACTGAAGCCAAACAATATGATAGACTGAGATGTCACTGAGGTTCTCCTCTGGATCTATGGCATCCCCTAATTCTTCCTCCTTTGGATTCCATAATAAAATATTCTAAATTTGAGTCATTCCCATTTCACACATTTTTGTCCGTTTTTGTTGAAAATTCCTATTCTTTTGAACTTCTTGAAGATAATATTCCTTGATTTTTAACGAGAGTTTTCTTAAGTGACTTCGGTCATTTAAGATGTAAGTAACTGTAGGGTTTTGCCCTTATAAAAAATATTTCCGAACCCAGCTTAAAACCTAGCTTAATATAAATCTTATTTAATTCTTCATATTAAACAGGGGAAATTATCGACAAATAAAATGGTTTCGCAAACCAAATGAATGTCATATATTTCTTAGTTTATTTGATCGAGTCACATCCTCAAGTCTTGTGTTTATCCTTTAGGATATATTCATGGGTTGAGATATAGTGCTTTTTCATTTAAACTGTGAAAAATATGAGGTCACTTTGATATTATATTTTTCTAAAACTTATATATATATATATATTATATATGTAAATTAAAATGTCCCTCCGAAGCGGGCGACGAGATTTCAATTCCGGTGACCGACAACTTCCAACGGGCAACTCCTTCAACCAAAAATAGTGTCGATAAAGCTTTGTTGTACAATACGTAAATCCATATGATTTATATGTTGTGTATGTAATTTTCCCTAATAACAATAATAAATATACAAATATAATTGTACATGATTAAAAATCATAATATTTAGTTAAATATGTATAAATTCATAATTATTTTGCTCGTCTGAGTATCCTACATTTGAGAGGACTCTAATAAATATTGCAATTGACACACGTTATATTTCATTTTTTAAGTTAAACTGTTTTGACTCATTGTATTAAAAAGTCAAATGAGTTGTGTAATTCACACAATATTCTTAAATTTATCAAAATTGTATTAAAGCGATCGACGGAACACACGTGAATGCACGTGTATCCAATAATGAAATGGTCATATTTATTGGGTGGTGTGAATCACCAACACAAAATATGATGATTGTATGTGATTTAAACATGTGCATTATTTTTGTTATGTCTGATTGAGAAAACAATACACATGACAATTGTATATTAGCTTTTGCCCCAAGAAATCGAATGTACAAATTTGTATTAAAGCGATCGACAGAACGCACGTGGATGCACATGTATCTAATAATGAAATGCTCGTATTCATTGGGCGGTGTGAATCACCAACACAAAAAGTGATGTTCGTATGTGATTTCAACATGTGCATTACTTTTGTTATGACTGATTGGGAATACATTGCACAAAACAACCATATATTCGCTTTTGCCCCAAGAAATTGAATGTACAAGTTCCCTCACCGAGCTCCAGATTTTTCAACTATTAATCATATTATTAGATATTTTAAGTTTATTACTAGTTATTGTAATTGCGACAAACAAATATTACTTGGTTACGTTGGATATTCTTTGCAAATGGGTATCTGAAACCATTTCTGGATACAAAATATCAGATTCCCGACTTTAAAAGATTCATCAACATTGCTCAGAGTAGGAAAGAAATATTTGACAAGAGAAACTCGTCCTTACGCGATGTAATAGAAAGAAAAATTGATCATACTGCGTGATATGTTGACATATCCACTTTTGAAGGAGGTGCAGATTGTAGTGGCCACATTGGCTCTCCACAACTATATTTGACAGCATCATTCAAAAATTGACGTAGAATTCAACATGATTGACGATGATCATTTAAACTTCTCGTCTCGAGCATTTGAATATCAGATAGGACAATCTATACCACAAACATAAAAAGAATCACAAGAAGGTTGCACCCAGGATGGTGAAGGTGCTGGGGAAATAATTGAATTGAGAGAGTGGATTATAAACACCATTGTTGAATGCTGAATGAACTGATTCTTGTTTATTTTATATAGTTCATGATACTTTTTATTCTTTATATATTTGATTATGATTGTTTGATTTTTTACGATGTTTGTAAATGTTTTTTTTTCTTTTAGTAGGTTTGAGAGGTCCATGATGAGAGATTATGTCTTATGGGTTCTTCTGAATTGCTTGATTGTCAGTATTGGCCCACGTCATATGTGAAATCCTATTTAAGACAACCAAATTCTTATCTTTTTTTTTCAGTAATACAGTTTATGAGGTTTTTCTGGATGTCTTTTTTTTGTTATATATATATCTCTGTGTGTGTGTGTGTGTGTGTGTGACATATACGAACTTTGTATTATGTGGGTTAAATGCAACCAAGAACCTTTTTTTGAAAAGGTATGTTGTTTTCTTGTTGTGACAGATTCATTAGCTGATATATTGAGTTCTTTGAGACCTCACGTCTAATTAATTAATTATTTTTGAAGAAAATTTTTACTTATGTTATGACTAATCAATTTTCTTTTAAAGCATTCAGGAAATATACGCTCGAGGATTTCTGGTACCTACAGAGGATTATTGTGCCACCATGAACTTCAGAGTTCCCTGCTGACGTCATGTTAGCCACACAGCTACGAGAGACAGCTCTACATGTGCCTGTGTAGTATCACGGAGTTTTGTGACTTATTCCGGTGGATAGGCAGGCTGACTGATTCTGATTCTACTGCCAAAAGTGATCGGAAATGAATAGTACACCTGGAGGACGGTATGACTCGTGACACACGTCGTCTCCATTTTAAAAATAATGTTACCATATTATTAAATATTATTTTAATATTTTTAAAAATTATTTTAGTAATGATCATACTCACTATTAAATGATGTGTATATCTTATTTTTTGCACTTGTATGAAAGTAAATTTTTGCTTCTAAAGTATAAAAAATATTGTTATGACAATTATGTTGCAAACAAAACATTATTACACACGGGACATAATGATCAGTCCATAAACAACTGTGTTGTAGATGTTTTCAACTAGCAATAAACAAATAACTATTCAGCATATCCGTAACAGCTTCTGCATAACAGCTTACTAATAAGCTACAGCTACCCCCAAAGAGCCTTATATCAAGCCATTTCATTATTCTAAGTCAAAATTGGCATTTGGAAATAATTCCCAATGCAAGGCAAAGATTAAAACTATCTAAAATAAAAATTTATTGTTATTTATTTTATAAATGATATGAGCAAATAATAAAAATTAAACATTTAAATAATTATAATTAAGAATAAAGTTAAGAATCTTAATATAAAATTAAATATATAATTTAATTAAAACTAGAAATAATGATAACACGTGCCAAAACAAACTTATAATTTTTAAATTAAGGTCGTTCAATGGCTTGGATTCACGTGAGGCCAATGTTAAGCATAATAGATTTCCGATCTGAATGAGTGTGGGCTGTGCTGTATTTTCTTAATACAGAAAATATATATTTTTATGGGGTAAACTTATAACGGGCAGCTTAGAAAGAAAGCATTATTAGAAATTGCGGTAGCTATTATAATTTTTTTCTTTAAAAAAAAGTTGGATCGTATATTTCTAGCAGTCACCGTAGGTAGCCAAGTCCGATAAGAAAATACATCATTTTAGCTGCAGTTTTTTGAAAAACAAACATAACACAAAAAAAATCGTGGTGCGACACCACACCACCACCCCAAACGCATTATAAGATTGTGAATTTAGCTCAAGATCATTAATTACTTCCATATTTATTTGAATTTTAGCTCAGATTGAGATCAGATCGAAATAAACGAGTATAGTTATAAGCCAAAACTTTGCATCGATTTTTTTTCGAGGCGTACAAGGATCGACTAGAATTGGCTCGAGATCAGCTCGAAGTATTTTTTTTTTATTTATAAAAAAATATATAATACTAAATAAAATTGAATATAACGAGTTACAAGGCAATTTCGAGCTGAAACTATTCAAAATAACTCAATTTGAGTCATCATGTTTCAATTTCGAGTCAGATTGACCCGATTTCCAGATGTAACGAATCCAAATAACTCAAATTTGAGTCAGTTCATTTTGATTTCGAGCCAGATCAAACAATATTCAATTTCGAACCTAACTAGCTTGAAATCGAACATAACAAATCACGAACCAATTTCGATTCAAACTCAATATATTCTAGCCAAATTATACTTAAACCCAACTCGCTGAAAATGGGCTAGTTAAACCGAACACATTTGAACTTTTGTACCCACTGAATTCATTTATTTTGCTTATTTGATAAACCAAATTAGTGGGATGCCTTTATTACATAGAGAACCTAGACACTGACTCAACTTTATTACATGGCACGAGCAGCATTATTACATAGATTGTAGTCATTTGTTGAACAACAAATATATGCATGTTTAACATATAAATGTAAATGTGGAAGTTAATAGCACTGCAGACTTTTTGTTGTAGTGTTTGACAGGACAATAAAGTTCATAAATATTTATATTTATAAACACAACATTTTAATTTTTAATATCACATAAAAGATGATATTATTATTAATTTTTAACAGTAAAGCTATTTATTCATGTATAGGTTTAAAGGACCAAAATGCTATATGTGCAGATATGTGTATACACTAAAAATGCCAACGCGAATCTTCGAAGGGATTGAATGGCTAGGAATGGAGACCAAGGCGATCGAAGTTCCAAGTGCGGATGTCGACAGTCATACAATCGACTCACTACTACAGACAGTAGACCGGCCATTACAAACAGTCGACCGACCACTACAAACATATCGGCCGACAGAACACGCGACCGAGAGAGCGTGATTGAACGATTAAAAGACTTGGATCGCTCGACTGTATCCTTCTATGGAAGCAATCTGATGTACATGATCGATTGACTTTTTCGGTCAAACCCGGAATGTCGGGTGATCGAGAGACATTATATTTTTTTGTACTCTAATGTAATTGTCATTCGATAAGATTTAGTTATTTGGGCAATTATTATAATTGTTTCCTCCTTTATGTAACTAAATTTTCAGGCCCCTATAAGTAGAATGTGGTGAGCGTGAACATGCCACAAACGAGAAACGAAGAACAATACAAAGAAGAATTTCAACAAAGAGTCACAATTTTGATGGAGTTCACGAAGGAGTCGGTGAATCAAAAGATTCAACATCAAGTTCAGAAGTTGTGGGAACAAAGATGGGAAAGTTTGAGGACCTTTGAGAAGCGCTCTTTCGAAGGAATGATCAACCACCATCTATGGAGGTGGGATCTCAGGGAATTCGCCCCCAGGGGGTTCCCCTGGAGCATCCGTCAACGCCAAACAGACGTGTGAGCAATTAGTGATCGATGGGCAAGGAAATTCTTAGCAAGTGGCAAGCATTAGATCTACGTTGATGATTAAAAATCAGGTAAAGTGTATCCAAGCACTCGTTCAACCACCCATAGAAAACACTTTCACTCGATGGATCATGGAGGTGGTACCACCAATGACATTAAGGATTCCTCATTTGGATCCTTACAAGGGGAAGAGTGATCGGATTGATCACTTAGTTTATTTCGAGTCATCAGTCGGAGTATTGCAAATCAACGATGCGATGAAGTGTCAGATTTTATTGACGTGTCGAAGGAGTTAGCCCTTTGCTAGTTCCTAAATCTACCAGTTAGAATCATTCCAACCTTTGTTGAGTTCAAGAAAATTTTTGTGGCTCACTTCACTAATATGTAGAAGGCAAGGAAGAAGTCTCAAGCTATGCTTCAGATAAAAGCAAGGAGAGAACGAAATTCTGCAGGCTTACATCATTCGATTACAGAAGTAGATGCTGGAAATAAGGTCTTGCAGTCACTAATTTCCTTAACTGCTCTGACGCAAGGGGTTAGAGATGAGTGATTCTAAGTGTTTCCTTAAACTGTTGGAGATGAAAAACAATCACATTTGTGCAGAGGAGGAGGCTGGCCACTCTAGTGTCAAACCTAAATCATCTAACCATCAATCGAAGAAAAGGAAGGCACAAGATGAAGGATAAAAACTGAGGGATAACCAGAGGGAGGTTGTCCGTGCCATAAAAATAACCAGCGGTCTCGGGATAATTGAGACAACATTAAGAACAATTGTCATCATAATCAATATTCTAACTGACGACCATCTCAGCATTACGAGCAATCACACGTGTATCGATAGATTCAAGGCTTCACTCTGCTGAATGTGTTGATGGCAAAGTTGGTCAAGGCCATTCTAAACAAGGAGTATTTTAGGAAAGCTTCTCTGATGAAAGCTAGCCATGTGAAATCCAACCAAATACTACGATTATAACCGTGATCACAACCATGACATAGAGGAGTGTCTCCATCTTTAAAACTTGGTGGATGAATTGATCAAGGTCGGGAAGCTCAAGGAGTGTCACTGTCAGGGGACAAAAGGGAAAGACCATCAACTGAGGAACCAAAGATAGACCAATAAAAGTGAATGGAATTTGCATAGATGGAATCATTTTGGCTATCTTCAGGGGAGGTGGAGAGTAATCCTGTTGATCCAATTAGAAAAGGCTTCAATCTGGAGAGGTATTTTCAGCTGCTTCTTACAAGCGTAAACAACCTCCGATTATTTTTACTGATGAAGATCTTTCACTTAAGTGGATGTTTTTGGTTCTTCTTGGAGTCACTAGCCCGCTTAATTATTGTTTTAAAATTCCCTTTTCCAAAGCCCTCTTACTTGAACCATTAGAACGATTCAGGGAAGAGGATGGATCGGAAAAGTGGGAAAATAAAATAAAAACTAGGTAGAGAAATTAAAAAGAATCATGGAGAGCTTATGTGAGGTCAACCTCGTGCGATATGTCAAGAGTGTACATCTAAACGAGATCAGATTGATACATTTTAAACAAAATATCCACAGAAGAATACCTACATAATTTGCCCATAACCAGAGAGCCAAATTTATGTGTTTGCCTTGAGCTTAAGAGCACTCCCAAATGAATATATCTCATTTGGTTAATTACAAATAGGGAGATGCCCAAGAATACTCTTGATTAAATAAATACTACTTACATTCAACTGATAACTAATAAATGGGTGTCACAAACGATGGTTATCCCCCATAAGCATCCCGACACTTTCAAACCTCATTTTGAGTCATACGGGAAGAGACTGAGTCTCTTACTATCCCATATGGATGGTACCCATATGCAATCAAAGCTTGTGAAATAACAAGGTCACCTCATAGGTTCCGCAAGTTGACCTCAATTTTGGCGAGGTTTAAATTCTTGCTCTTAGGACTTAGGATCTAGCCATAAGACTTTCTAATTAACTATCATAGAGAACTAGTGAAGGAACCCACCCAACTTAGAAGTTCAAACCACTTTATGGATCTTTTGGAGTTTCACTTCGGTGGTCATAAACCTCTAATACTTGGGTGGTTGAAACCAACATTTGAAGACTAAAAAATGAGTTCCCATAGGACTTTAAAGCCTGAGGAATACCCTTTATGACCTTGAGTGGCTTGGGAACCTCACACTCACGCCACTTCACTTATACTTCACGCCCCCTCACAAAATTCACTCCAAGATCACCCTAAAATTTTAAATACACCTCAAACTCACCAAGATTCCAAACGTTAAATCCAAATTTTGAATACAATTCCCATGGACACCAAATTGACAAAGCCATACTAATTTGGATTAAATCTCACACAACATTCAAAATCAAATCCATTTTATATCAAATTTCACCTCAGATCCAAAATTAAATTTGATTCACATCAAATTTCACACAAATCCAAAATTTCACCTCAAATCCAAAATCAAATTTGATTCGAATCAAATTTCACACAAATCCAAATAGTCAAATTCCTACTCTAGTTTCCCATTATGACAATCACTAAAATTCACCAATTGTCATGTGTCTTGTGTCTACAAGTTGAATTGAAGTGGGAAAGGGGTTTATGTTAGTTTGGGCTTGATTTTGGCTAAACTCAAGCCAAGAACCCCTAATAAGACCAACCTAATGTCGTGATCAACCCCAATAACACCAACCTAATGCCATGGCAAGCCCTCAATAACACTACACACTGAACCGTGGTAAAACTCCCCAAGCACACCTCCGTAAACCCTGTAATAACACTAAAATACAATAGCATAAACACTATTATACTATCACACTGCATAACCCCATAATCCACTGCGATACTGAGTTAATAACACCGTGATACAGTCCTAATAACACCACAATACTATCACCGCCGCTTAACCCCACGATATCACGCCACAATCCCACAAAAAAACCACAATACAATCAAAACAATACCACCAATGCCACCACCCCCGCGGTATCATGCAACTCTCTGAGATAACACCCCCTCACCATGCAATATGCCCGTAGTAACACCCAAATTTTTAATTCCTTACCAATAACACCTCCAAATTATGGCGATTCCTAAGCCAATAACCCCAACCCGCAGTTTCTTGCCAATAATACCCCAATAATACGCCGAATAACACCACCAATAACACCACTGTCACGGTTCAACTCCAACACTACCTCAATACAACCACAATAACACTGCCAAAAATACCTCTCGAATTACATAAAATCTTGATTTTCTCCATATGAATCCAACCGAACTCTCTGGACACCCTTGTAAGATTTTGAATATTTTATAGTTCATTTGAAATTACTTTAATGTGTTGAAGAAAATCATCCTCAAACAAATGGAAACACCAACATATGATTCAAGACTCTCTTAATTAAATCACACAAATGAAAACACCAAAATATGATTCAAGAATCTCTTAATTAAAACCCAATGCTCAAGGGTATGAGCCTTGGATAAAGTAACTAAACCCTTGTGGGCAACTAGGGATATTTAAAATGCCACATATGGATCATTGAGCTGGTGTAAGTTTGAAGGTTCTGATGATAAGAGTGATGATGGGAACAACATTTAGGTATGCGAGGAGCACCACATATCTTGAACCTATGAAAGGGCTAATGATTGACATTATTATTCCCTAACATTTAGTAAAAAGTTGCATTTTGCTCTATTGGTAGCTGACACTCTTAGCCCTTTGGTGTGACTGACTCATGAAGAGTTCAATTTCAAAATACACACACATAATATTAAAATGTACTATTTGAATCAAACGTATATTTTGTTTGCTAAAAATGTTTACAAACTCAAACTATTTTTGCACGACAAATTAAAATTCAACTTTTAAAATATTGCTTGGAACAAGTTCATGTGTCAGTTACACAAACTAAGTTAGGGATTACCCTTTTTGTGATGGCATGGCTGGTAGCCTTTTATCTTATGTTGGGTCTCACATACATGATGATTATGATTGGCTATGGAGTCCATCGGAAAAAATTGTGAGGGCCACATGTCCTGATTCCGAGCTCTCCCGTAAATTAAATTCTTACATCAAGCATGGTCTTTTATATGTGTCATCATGTTTTGTTTTACTCGCTCACGTTTTCCTCAGGTTCTCTTTAATTCCATGCACATTACTATGCCATGTTTAGTGTACTAACCTTGCAGTAGTGACAAAAATCTCAGGTACACTTGTTTACTTTACTTTTTACTGCACTTCTACAACATGTTTAATTTAATGAAATTGCAAAGGCCCTTAGGGTAGATAACAATTGAAGATATGCTAGGTGGAACCCTACGACAAACTATGACACAATAATTGCATGTTCACATTCAAACCCTAAACCTGCAATCATTACGACAAGAAGCTCGGAACAAGCTACAAGCAGAAGGAGTACAACTTCAGAGGATGACCGAGGATAAAAAATGAAACAGATCTACTTCAGCAAAACATTCCTTAATCAAAAATAACAAAAACACCTAGAACTTTGAGGTTGTTCTTCTAATGCAACATAAATCTTCACTCCCTCTTAGGCTTTTGCACAATTATGTTGTGTAGTATAAGTCATAACTTTTTTTAGGATTCGAAGATCGTCATTCGGTATAACATAAATTCTTCTATCTTCCTAGGTTATTTGCACGATCAGACATTGTGCAAATGTAAGCCTTATACTCCAAGTAAATTGTAGGATTAAAACATTTAAAATAACTTCACTCTCTAAATGTAAAGCCAAACAATATAATAGTTTGAGAGGTTATTAAGCTTTGACTCAAGATCTATGATATCCCATACTTTTCACTGCTTTGACTCCAAAATAAATGTTCCTATTTTGAGTCACTTCTACTTCGCTCTTCCATGTCCAACCATGAAAACTCAATTTTTAATTCTTGAAGACGAAACCCCTGATCATTATCGAGAGTTTTCTTAAATGACTTCGGTCATTTAAGATGTAATTAACTACAGAGGCATACTCTTATAGAGAATTAATGAACCCAAGTAATATAAACCATATCTAATCATTAATATTAGATATAAAAAACTGTTAGTCATATAAAAAGTTCACAGACCAAATGAATGTCATAAATTTCTTAGTTTAAGTGGTTGAGTCTACTAATAAGTGATATGTCTATCTCTCGCGGTGGCGTATTATTTGTGGTATTGCACTCAAATATCTAAACTACTAAACATATGAAATCTCTTCGGTCTCATTTTTTAAAATACAGAGCGGAGACGGGTGGTTATATATATATATATTAAATTAAATCATTTTTCAAAAGCAATTGACAGATTCCCATTTGGCTACTGACACTGCACTATGCTTGCATGCCTAAGCGGGTCATAAAGTCTGAGGGTAAATCATCGTATCCCAAACAGACAGCGATCTGTATGCAATCGAAGCCTGTCAAAGGAGCTACAAGGCTCAAATGGGGGTAAGTACATGAATGGTTAAGTAATCATAATCTGGGTAAAGATAGCTACGTCAGAATACCATAAATTCGTCATCCCAAACTTTTAAGACCCTAAGTCTACTTAGTCGTGAAGGTAGTAGACCTAACTCGACCAAAGGCCCCTTATCAATAGTCCTTGGATTACACCATTTAAGAGCGCCCTAGTAGCCTTAAGCTCAAAAGAAGAAAACTTTAAGTACCATGAACCTCTCTAAGTAGAAAGTAGAGGTGAGACTTATATTTACCAAAGTGGTGTTGAAGCCATTGAATTGGAAAGAAAAGAGAAGTACAACTACAAAACTGAGATGCTCCCATAAAGGCCTTATTTCCTGTCAGGGTCGAGGAAGCCTCTAACTCACAAAACATGCTAGACAACCACCTAAGTAGAAATCTTATGCTTGACCAACTAGGTTGAAGAAACACGCAGACTTCTCCTCTGGACATGCAAAAGGATGCAGCTATTTATATGACAATTTCAAATCATATTGTTTAGACATAGTTTGAATCATGTTAACCATACTTCAACATGTATGAATAATGTCTAATCATGGTTCGAAGATGTTTGGCCAACAACATGATCTGAGTAAGGTTAGAATATATATTCAAAGACGTGTTGGAATATGTAATGATATTCAGTTATGGTTAAATTGTATATTATAAGAAGGTTTAAAATAAAATATTTGATACTCAATGTAGATTTAAATAAACTCCATACATCAAAATATATTAATATGTGAAGAACCATAGAAATTTTTTAAAAAGATAATACACATGTATGTTGAAGTTGTTAACGAGCAAAGACAATATGAATTCTATTGTCATACTCGTGCTGCCCACTTGAGCGATGAAATCTCAAACGTTAGAGTACCAATGTATGGATAGGGTGGGGCAACATTCTTTCTATGATGGACATATAAAAATATTGTATATTTTTTTGGTTTGGAATAATCTTTTGAACATATTTCCCTAATAAATAAAACATTTAACACATTATTCCGATTTCTGCCAAAATTTTTAAAAATAATATAATTATTTTCTGTTAAAATCAAATTTATACTTACTTTTATATAAAAAAATGACCGCTGCAAATAAAATTTTTAAAAACTATTGATAAAGTATTAATTTCGTAATTTTATTAATATCAAATTAAATATAAATAGTGAGGAGTTTAAAGATATAGTTCTCTCTAATAAAAAGTCCATAGTGAAAGGACAATTGTTTATAGGCCATTAAGAATTTTCTATTTACAAATCAACCATTCTCTCTAATCCATTTTTCAAATTCTCACTCAAATATTAAAATTTGTGGTACAATGCCAACCCATATATTACAATTTTTTAAATTTTTAATAGTTTGATCGTGAAACACCTAAATACATCGGTTCTGAAATTTAAAAGAAAATTTTCTTGACGGTTAATATATAAATATCAATATTTATATGTGGGTAATTTTTTCTATAATAAAATAAAAAAAATGAGATGAATATTAAGGTAACATTAAATATAATCATATAAATATTTGAAACATGATTAAATGAGTAGACTCATGAGCCTGCAAGTACGCACGATTCTTTATTTCACCTTTCCCAGTATGCCTGATGCCTCCTTCCTTTTCCCTATTTCTCTGATTCCATCTTTTTCAAGTTTTTGCAGCATTCCTCTCCCAATTGAATAAAAAAGTCACCTTTTTAACAAAACTGTAAAGATTCCTCCTTGTTTGCTTCTGCGGAGGTATCGAACACCAACCGAGCTCTCCCACCTTCTTCCTTTTTGTGTTCTTTTTTGGGTTTCTGTTCATGATTTGTCATCCATATGCGTAAAAGTTTGAGCGTTGGTGCTCTCTCCATGATTCCCCCTCTCTATTTCATAGAACAGGACCTAAAACCTTCCCTTCAACGCCAAGCATTTGGTTCCATCGAAGAGACTGAATTCATATAGTTTAAAGATGGAGGAAGTTTGAATTTTGAAAGTTGGTTTTTTGTTCTTGCCCTATTTTTGTTTGATTGAATATTGATATGATTTCACGTTGGTTCTATTCTACAAGTCCTACTGTCCGTCTATCCGATTCTCTAAATATTCTGTCTGTGTTTATTCTCCCCGAGCAATAAAATCGGAAGATTCCCACCATGTTGCTTCCAGTCCAATTCCAGTTCCTCTTGTTGTGGAGGATAACTCATCTGAAGTGAAGACTGAGGTGAAGGAGAAAGGGGCAGGAAATGAGAAAGCTGATGGTTTACTGAAGAGCAGCCTGAAGAAGTCAGCTGGTTCAGGAAAGGAGGAGGTTGGTAAAGGGGGGGGTGAAATGGATGGATTTGGTTGGGAAAGAACTTGCGGCGATCAGGGAATTTGAACCCATGTAAATCTCTTTTTCTCTTAAATTGATCACTTATTCATCAGCACTTCAGCCAAATCTATATTTTTTCTGCTTCAATTTAGTATAAGTTTTCTCCTATATATATATATATATATATATATATATATAGACTCAGTTCAACATAACTATTAAGGGTTGATTGCCTCAGTTCAGCATAACTATTAGGGGTTGATAGCTTCAGTGAAGTATACTATTAGGGGTTGTTTGGTAATGACTTTAGTTGCTTTAGTAAATCTCTTACATCCGGATTTACTAAATCTTGCCAACAACAGGATTTGTAAATCCATGTTTTGAGGCAAAATGGAGAAAAAACTAAAATGAATCCGGATTTATGGAATGCATGATCTAAAGCGCCGCTTTTTTGTTGTTTGGCAAAATATGAGTTAAATTCCACTTAAAACCATTACCAGACAGTCCTTTAGTTTCTGATGGTTGCGATGGATTTATAAGCACCTCTCTCTCTCTCTCTTGTTTAGTTTGTGTATGTATGTGTTAAGAGTATTGCCTAAATTGCATCTATTCATATGTTTATGAATCATATATGCTTTTTTTACCATATTGCGCAAGTTATATAAATTATCTAAGAATTACACCTATACAAAATATTCAAATTCTTCTAGAAAGTATTTTTAATTGTTATTTGTGGTTAAAGTCCCGTGGATGCCATTGAACCATCTATAGGAAGGTTATATATTTTGGCTTCTTCGAACCTACTTTGACAAAGGCTATATGCATCAAGTTACTATATGGCATTTAATCCCACATTCGATAGTTACAAAAGCTTTGGTGTAAGATGAACAAGTTTTTTGGCTCGCACCCATAGGCTTTAGCTTTTGGATTGAAAGATGGGTTTGATCGATAGCATGTTAGGTCCAACTTTGGCCCTCTATAATGCTCCCTTGTTAACAAATAGTTCATGAAGCTTATGGCTTTCATGATGCCCTCGTCGGCCATGGTCAAGTATGGTTTAAGAGAGGGAGACTCTCACAGCGGCTTCATATGACTGAACGTGCTAATTTGTGCATGATACTCGATGATGTTGAAAATATTGCACATGGGGGGTGAGTAATGGATAATTGTAGAGCTGTAATGTAAGTGAGAGATTTTTAAGATACGTGAGAGTATTGGTTCAGTCATATCACACAGTTGAGTGTTTGTTGGTGTAAAAATATAAACTAGTTGAACCTCATCCATAAGCTTAAATAGTTGGGTTAAAAATGAATTTTATAATTTTTGTATTAGGCACAATTTCGAAACACGTTGGTTCCACACTCACTAAAGTTATTCATTGTTTAGAAATGCCTCATGCACTATTTATGCCTATTTTATTTTCTAGGAATGTTGCTTTTTGAAATCCTGTAGTGTTTAGGGGGTTTGTATTCATCAAATTAGTATTACATAATACCTTTTCAACTTTCCTATCTACCTATAAAATTTATCATGGCATGCAAAATAACTAAAGTTTTGTACATCTCTCTCTATTTATGTATGCCAATCATCATTGTTTTATTCGAAAACAACATCTTTGCATATGGATGTAATGTTGTATTACTTCCTCTCTGAACCCTATCTTACTAGGAGTTTCATAAAAGGGTAAGATGTAATGTTGTAGGTCAATAAGGAAAATCTCTCGAGTCTCGAACAATAGACGGCCCTTATCGATTCAATTCTTTTCTGGGTTGAAGAAATCAAAGATGGCTGGCCTCTACCTTGGTGTTAAAATATGCTTTGAAAGAGCATTTGAATTCATTCAACAATTGAATGCATTGGCAAAATGAAGTTCTGTGGTTACTTTTTAGGGTGAGTAGGATGGTGAGTAAAATATGCAATTTGTGATTAAAAAATCCGTATAAAAATTAGTGGTACATGATGGAAATTTTGCTTCCTGTGGAAATTGATATGCCAATAATCCCTGTTGAAAATACTTTTTGATGACCTAAACTCCGCTTGAAATGAGTCGACCATCATGCAATTTCTGGTCCGTTGGAAAATGATGATGATAACATGCTATTTTTCTGCAGTGATATAGTTTGATGATATCAAAGTGAATATAATCGATTAAGTTAGGATCATAAACAATTATTCATTTTGTTTTTTTTTTAATATACAACCTTGTCATATCTTTGGAATGGAGAGGCAATGCCATCACGACTAAACTTCAAAATAATTATAACTCTTGGATGCCTATAATAAGTTCTAAACTACAGATAAAATTTAGGGCATTTCAAAGTTCAAACAACATGAAGTGCTAAAACTAAGTTGCTATTAACTTAAAACTCTCTTGATTTTTCTTAAGAGTTTTGCAAATTATATTGCATGAATTGAATTATAACCATCATGAGTTTATTTTGAAAAATAACCATTTGATTTTGATGCTGTCCATCTTCATTTTGCTTTTCATCTATTGTGGACTTTTGTGGTTGCTTACTGCTACAAATTGGGTAATCCTGCTGCAGCAATCTCACTGCAAAGGCATCACCTCAACTGTTCAAGCTTCTAAAATTCCACTTTTTAGGGGCTATGATAAATGCTCTATCAAATATCCTGAAAGACGTGGGAGCAGACTGAAACCTTTTTCTATTTCAGTACTCACAATAGCCGTTTGACAAAGCAGGCTTTCGATGCTCAATTCGGTCTTTAGACGTTACTAGAAAAAAGAAATAGAAAGAGATCATGAAGATGATGAATAAAAGAAAATTTTGTTGAGATGCACCAACATGAAAAATAATTTTACATTGAAAGTAAGAACAAGAGTTGAGTTTCTAATCCATTTTCTTAAGCTTTTGGATTGAGGGGTGCCCATCCACTAGTGTATTTGAATTCGATTTAGGCTCCTGATGTTTCATCTCCAAACCGGTAGTATTAGAGCTAATCTCAGTTATGATCAAGTGGTTTATGTAGTTTTGTTGTTCTCATGGATCTTGGTGACTCTACCCCATTTGATTCTCACTCTTCCTATAAATGTAAAAAACTATATAAAAGCTGAGATACATATTTAATGTCAATTAAAGATTTAAAAATTATTTTCTTTAAATTGAGAGACATGGCTTCAATAAGTTTGGAAGTCCTCAAAATAAATCACTTTCAACTTAATTCAATTCAAACTTAACTCCTTAAATTTCTCTTTAGCCTAAGGCTTAAATAATTTTTTTTTTATTTAAAGGGTGTAATCACTATTCTAGAATTTTTGCACAACCTTTCTATAATTCTATGCAATATAATGTAATATATTATAAAAACTAATTTTTATAAGGATTACCCCAATAAAAGAAACAATTTTGATTTCGATTCGAGGTTGAATTGCATTAACTTGATTCAGTACTAGGCTATCAGTCTTGTCTTATATGGTGGAATTGGAGCAGATATCAGTCCATATTCATATTTAAATTGACTTCGAATCATATAACATATGTTCATGCCATAGTAATTTAACATTTTTCAGTTTGTAATTCGATGCTATTATTCTTGAAGATCATTCTCTAAAGAAGCTATAATGGTTATGAAAAGTCTACTTATTTATATGAAATGTCTTTCTGGAACTAATTTGTTGAACTCTTAACGTAATTGTGTAAAGATTAGGCACCACTAGAAGAAGACGCCATATTCAAAATTTATGATTCAATCAAAAGTAAATTGCATCAATGGAAGAAAAGAGGACTTATTTTGACGCTTAAATAATATTTTTGGGGACATTTTTCTGAATTTAATTGCAAATGCATGCACACAACATATGCAAGATGTTGAACTCAGGAGCCTTGGTTGACAACTTAGGCTATCAACCAAGGTGTTGAACTAATAGGTTATAGGTTCAAGGCCTTGCATGTGCGTTGTGTGCTTTTACAAATAAAATTGCTGAAATATCCACACAAAAGAAATTACTTAAGGGCTTCCATACCATTTTTGACCCTCTCACTCTAATGTACAAGTATTATTTTGACCATTATAAATGGTGTCTCTATTCTATTGCAGCAGTAGGCCTAATAGTAAATTGAGAAAAAATCACAAGAATAACATCACACTAAACCTCTTGTAATTTCCTATCAAGAGAAAGTTATACCAAACGTCATTTTAAGACTTTAGTTTCATTTCCTTTGCATAACCAAAATAACTTGAGGCTTCAGGTGATCTTATGTCGGGGTTTAATTTCTTACCATCATATTAGAAAATATTTTTATAACTTTGTCAATAATGTTCTTAGAAGCTTTTTCTTGTATAGCACACCTTAAATGAAAAATATTTTGGCTAAGTCAATAAGATTCCTTGTTTATAATAGCGTGCAATATTTGTCGCATTATAAGTAGTTTATTGGCATACACTAAGTTCTCGTTCGCATCTTTAGTTTTTTGTTTATTTTCATCCTCCTATTGATCTAGCTTTTTCAAGTAAGAATACTACATGAAGATTGATGTTATTAGAAACTATATGCCCAAAGCCTAAGCATTGAAACATTTCGTTAGTGTGATTTTGCAGTTGGACGTGCTTGCTTCGCAACTTATTTTAGTTGGTAATCTGTAAAAAATATTAATTTTAAATGATTCTTTTTGTGTTCCTTCACGGGTTTCATTTTCAAATTTATGGGATTTTTATTCTGGCTATGAAATTTTTTTTTTGGGAATGGTAGTTATCGCTCAACTCTTAGGGCTAATTCTTAAGCGGAGTTGTGCAAAATATTTTCATTTTAGTGCTTACACTTTGAGGCAAAGCATTCTTAATGCACTTTATAAATGCGATCATGAGAGTTATCTAGGAACTCACAATATGCCTCATTGATTCAGTTGTTGCTGGTTCATTTAAATTTCAGTTCCAATGAAATAGATAATGTTGCTGATTCACAAGAATGTAAATGTCACAATTGGAACTGATGCAACACAGGCAATAGAGTCAGTCACATGCAGCATGCGCATAATGAGGAATTTTACTTGATTTATTTAAATTAGTTCTATGATATCTATATATATTTTTTACTCTGTATTTCACGATTCTCTCTCGTCATTATTATTTAACTCATAACTTTTACTTTCTTTATACTTCCCACTTGCATTTTGGACATCTCATTTATTTTTTGATATTGACATCAAATACTCGTTCTCTAATCTTTTGATGTTATGTTAGACTTGTGTATTCTCTATTAAAAGGATTGGTTACGTAAACTATTGAAATATTACAAATAACTCTCCAAATCTTAATTAGTATCTCAATTATCCATATCGTTTTGGCAGGTTATTAGAGTTTAATGGTCATTACATGCAAGGGAAGCAATTAGCAATTGTCTTTGAGCTACTGTAGCACTTGAGGGGAACTACCACAAAAAGTTTACTGGAAGGAATTAAACATACTACAAGTGAGATGCTACAAGAGCAGGAAGCAGTTCGTGGACGACTCTTCACCATTCAAGACGTCCTTCAAAGCACGGTTCGTTCATGTTTGGAAGTATTTATGAACATAAAATCATGTTTTATCTTCTATACCTTTAATAGCTCACATTCTTTATAGTTCTATGAATTTTATTTATCAGGATAAAAGTCTGAGAATTACTCATAATCTGGGGATCTTAGGGGTTTGTGGGCTGCTTGTTTCCATAATAGTTGGTCTTTTTGGGATCAATCTGGATGGAATCCCTGGCGCTAAGAACACTCCCTATGCAATTGTATTGTTTTGTGGACTTCTCATCTTCATTAGAATATTATTAATTTATTTTAACATGCTCTATTTTGGGCTGAAGAAGCCCGACACTAAAGAGCAGGTCAATGCTAGAAAGCTTGCGCTCCAGCAACTGTTTTCCATGTTCAAATATGATGTAGAGATACATGTGAAGGTTAGGGAAGGTGTCTCCAGGCTGCGAACAGCTTAAATGATGTTGACTTCCTTTTCTATTTAGGTCTTTTAATCAAGCCTTTCAAGTGAGAATTATATTTTTATATTCATTTGTTTCTGTGGCTCGAATATGAAATATTTTATATCATAGATAAAATTTTGTTACTTGTTCATAAGAGTTATATTCTTTGAATCCAAATTTACTTATAGTTATAAATCGATTCATAGTATGAAATGCAGTTTGGAATTATAGATTATAATCATACGCTCTATCCTAATGAAATAAAAGGTTATATACTGGTTATTTCATTAGGATCGAGCTTATATTTATAATCTATAATTTCAAAGAGCATTTCAAATTATGAATCGATTTAGAACTATAAACAAATTTATATTCCAAGGATATAACTATTATGAAAAAGTAACAAAATTTTACCTATGATATATGATATAAAATATTTCATATTCGTGCCACAGAAAATAATAAATATAGAAATATGATTCTCACTTGAAAGGTTTGATGAAAAGTCTTAAATAGAAAAGATAGTCAACATCATTTAAGATGTCCGTAGTTTAGAGACACCTTCGCGGACCTTCGCATGTGTCTGTACATCATGTTTGAACATGGAAAACAGTTGTCAGAGCTCAAGCTTTCTAGCATTGACCTGCTCTTCAGTGTCCAGCTTCTTCAACCCACCATAAAGCATGCTAAAATAAATTAATACTATTCCAATGAAGATGAGAAGTCCACAAAAAAGTACAAATGCATAGGGTGTGTTCTTAGCGCCAGAGATTCCATCCAGATTGATCCCAAAAAGGCTAACTATTATGGAAACAAGAAGCCCACAAACCCTAAGATCCTCAGATTATGAGTAATTCTCAGACTTTTATCCTGATAAACAAAATTCATAGAACTATAAAGAATGTGAGCTATTAAAGGTATAGAAGATAAAACATGATTTTATGTTCATAAATACTTCCAAACATGAACGAACGTGCGTTGAAGGACGTCTTGAATGGTGAAGAGTCGTCCACGAACTGCTTCCTGCTCTTGTAGCATTTCACTTATAGTATTTTTAATTTCTTCCAGTAAACTTTTTTGTTCAATGGTCATTACATGCAAGGGAAGCAATTGTCTTTGAGCTTCTGCAACACGAAAGGAACTGTCACAAAAAGTTTACTGGAAAGAATTAAAAATACTACAAGTGAAATGCTACAAGAGCAGGAAGTAGTTCGTGGACGAATCTTCACCATTCAAGACGTACTTCAAAGCACAGTTCGTGCATGTTTAGAGGTATTTATGAACATACAATCATATTTTATCTTCTATATCTTTAATAGCCCACATTCTTTATAGTTCTATGAATTTTGTCTATCAGGATAAAAGTCTGAGAATTACTCATAATCTGAGAATCTTAGGGGTTTGTGGACTGTTTGTTTCCATAATAGTTGGCCTTTTTGGGATCAATCTGGATGGAATCTTTCGAGCTAAGAACATTCCATATGCATTTGTACTGTTTTGTGGACTTCTCCTCTTCATTGGAATAATATTAATTTATTTTAGCATTCTCTATTTTCGGCTGAAGAAAGAAGCCTGACACTGAAGAGCAGGTCAATGGATAGTTTTGGGGGAGATGCATAGAGATCTTTCAAAAATATAAACGTGGTATGGCTTATATCTTTTCATCGAAGTTGATATGGATAGTTATTTATTTATTTATTTATTTGCTGCACTAGTTGGGTGAGGAAATGTTCATAAATTCGCTACACCATCTTTATGTTTTTATATACTATCACATAATATATACTTATTCATTTGCTTGCTTGTTATTTTATAAAATTGCTATAGTTAAATAAACTTGTTCTTTTCACATACAGATATAGTGATATACATACAATTTTATCTGAAATTTTGGATTATTTACACTCGTAACATTTAAAGTGTAATAAGCATTGTCTTAAGCATAGTCTCTCGATTCTTTTATTTTCTTTTACATATATTAATTAAGTTTCAAATGCGTGTTTGCATAGAATTTACAGTTTTTATTTATATGAACGTATAATATTTAGATGATTAGACTTCTGCAGTGTGCGGCTCGACGCTCCTTCCTTCTCTAGTTAGATTAGATGGTTCTTATATATTTAGACTTGGTTTCCCTTCAATACTCTATAACAAGTCAGGAATAAAAGAGAATTATAGGCTATAGGAGAGGTAGAGGGCTCGATCCTATTGCTTTATTATAGGATATTATGGTGCAGCCTTACGACCCTATGTTAATTCCTTTATCAATGATAAAACCTTTTTTCTCTTATCTTCTCTTTTCTTTTCTGATCTTGTAGAATATTTTATCCAAAAGATTTTCGTTAAGTATCATGAATTATGAGAAGTTCTTCTCAATGATTAAGGATTTTGGTATGTTCGATTCATTTAATTGTGATTAAGAGGAAGGAAGATTGAGTTGTATATTGTGAATTGAAAAACTTCAAGTTGTACCCGTGAATACGCTATTTAAGGCATGTATCATCACAAATATAAATATACAAAGGATCGAGTGTAAATACCTTGAAAGAGGTGTTTACTTATTGTCCATTCAGTTCTTGTGTGCTCACTTGCCCTTTCATAAATTTCATATGCTTACTCGCTATTACATAATCTTTATATGTCTATTTATACAGCATATAATTCTTATGCGATACTCATAATATAGTTATTATACGCCTGTATGTTACTCATAACTGTTTTCTTTATTTAAGATTTGGAGATCATTTCTTAACCTTTAATATTCAGATATATGTATATAAGTTTTTAGAATCTCAAATATACTTGTATAGGGAAATAAATGTATCAAATAGATTGATTCATCTCATCCTTATATTACACCAAAGTTGTATGAATAATTCAGGTAGTTATATGAATTTTGTCTATCAGGATAAAAGTCTGAGAATTACTCACAATTTGAGGATCTTAGGGGTTTGTGGGCTGTTTGTTTCCATAATAGTTGGCATTTTTGAGATTTATCTGGATAAAATCTCTTGCTCTACGAACACTTCATATGCATTTGTACTGTTTTGTGGACTTTGCTGAAGGGTTTGGTCTAAGTAATCTGTTTGCTACCAGCTAATCTGCTATTACTATACTCCATTAAAAGCTCTTCAGTCTATATGGAATCGAGTAATGATGATCATACACAATTTGCTTATTTGATAGTCTTAGACTTGATTGAGCTGATTTCAGCAATTTATATTGAACTTATGGCCGCAACTAATATAGTCTCCACACTAAAAATGTACAGTTACATTTTTTTATATATATATGCTTGGATTTGCAATGTATATACATACATATATCACTCAGAATAAATATTTGTGCAAATTTTTGTAATTTCTCATATGTTTTCATTGATTTAAAATTTAGACTTGAATTTATACATACAGATTTTTGTAATCAGTTATGTTCTTTTATATAAAGTTTCATGTTTACATAAATACCATCCAATTCCTATGTATTTACAAATCCAACATCAAAATTTTGCTTTTGATTTCGTGCCAATTAAATCTTTCCTATCACATGGAAAAGGTATATAGTCTGGTATTGTGATATTTTAAAGAAAACGAAATTAAAGACGTGCATTTTTTTTAGACAAGGAGGCATATATTTCACAATGAAAGTTTGAATGTGGGATATATGAATACATTAAAAAAAAACACTGTGTGATATGTATGTAAATATCTCATAATGTTAATGGTATGGTATCTATATATGAAATTCGGGCTTTCTAATATTCTTCATTAAAATGATGTGCACAGCTCTAAACAGTCTATTTTATCTTTAATGGCTGGATTTGATGGTATGAGGATATGAGTATATTATTCAAAAATTATATGCATAACATATAATGTTTATATGTATATACTTAAAATTGGACTTTCGCGACAAAAAAACTTGTTCGTAACTTCGCGGGGGCGGTGATAGTAAGCTAAGGCGAAGCGGGCAGCGGGATCAACCCCGCGGCCCCGTGTTTGCCCCGAAAATTTGGTAGCATGAAGGAGCTTTTCGGGTATATTTTGGGCGGTTACAAAGCATGTGCATCCGATTTACATGAAGGATCTGTTTTTTTGCTCATAGTGGCACTACATATGAAGGAAATTTTATTTTGTTTTTTGCATTATAGCAATATGAAAATGGTTTCAGAAAAGTTCATTACTTTGCATTTCTTATCAATAATATGTTGTATGAAATAGATTTCTGGAGAAGTTCATTTTTCTGTTTGATAATTTGGGATCTTTTTTGGGCGCAACAATCCGCATGGGTGGTACTAATGTTATGGCAAGTGCTAGGGAGCCATTTCGTGATATAGCTGAAAAGAAAATAGAATGGCATGGATATGCTACGGGCTATGCTTTGAACAGAATTATTATAAGTGGTCCTCATTCCCATATCATTCCTCCCAAAATCAAATTATGTCTATTCCATCTTCTCTACAATTATTCTTGTTGCTCTCGGCGTTGACAGTGGCTTTTATTTAAAAAAAAAAAGTTATTTGATGCCTTCATTTCACTGCTACAGTCTTGCGTTTCAGTTTCAGGGTTCTAATGTGGAATGGTGTAGTGAGGAAGAAGCAACATGAACATTCAAGTTGAGTTCAAAAGGGGAGTTATTAACATTTAAATGGCATTCCAATTGGTAATTGCTACAAAAAGTTTTATGTGAAAATATGGAGAACTGCATTTCTGTAAAGTTTAGCTATTGTTTAGTTATTTTGAAATGTTTCTGTGTAATGCTTCTTTAAAGTTTATCTATTGTTGCATTTGGTATTTTCACTATCACACCTATACAGTCATTGTTTTGCCTTTCAATAATTTCGGAAACATGTAAAGTTTAGTATACATTAGTTTTTCTTTGAGTAGATCATGTAAGTAGGAAAGCTAAGATGCTTTGCTTGGACAGCTGAGATGCTTTGCTTTAATTGCCAGATCATTCATGATATTATTCGTTGCGATGAGTAATAGTTAACTTTCATGGTATCCATGGTAGACATATATGGGCAGTAATTACATCACTGCATGACTTATTAGATTCTCTTTTGGTTAAGAATCAAATTGAAAATGTATGCTTTATATCATGCCCTCACCTCTTCTCTAAAGCGTGTCAATGTTTTTTCTCATGCCTTCGATTGATCGTAGTAATATAATGGCTAGTAAGTCTAAAGGGCTCAGTACACTGACACTTTGGGAGAAAGAAACAAGAATAATTTAGGTTTTAGATATGTAAATACTTAAGAATTGTTATTCTAGTCTATTTACTCCTATTTTCTCTACCCAACTCACACTTTCCTCTTAGATTTCCTTAAATTTATGGTAGTAGCTTGGCTGAACATGGATCATTGTTTTTTGTTCCTGTATGAAAATTTCTCAATGGGCATGTGGTCTTATGGACATAAGGTTGAGTGACCAAGAATCAATGGGCAGGAAATTGCATGCCATGCCCTCTCAGTCATACTTTGCTCTGAATTAATGTGGGCTCAAATGGGGTCGTGACTACTTTATGCATGAAAATTATTGACTGTGATTGAGTACCTTATTTTGCTGTGAGAGGTATTTGGCATTCGTTCAGGAATTGCATTATAAGAGCTAAACTTCGCTCCACTGAGGCCATGCATTTTTCTGTAAACTGTTATCTCTTAATTACTTCCATGTGGAATTTCACTAATACATTTTTCACAATTTTACAATTACAAGCATTGTTTTAAATGTTTTCTGCAAATACAATCTTATAGTTGATACAATTTTAGAAATGAATAAAGTGTTGGTGGGGGAAGTCTTATATTCCTTGGTGTGAAGTTTTATATTGGCTTGGTTTAGTGGTTGTACTGGCTGGAATTCCCTGGTGTGAAGTGGTTTGTCCTGGCTGCAATTCCCTGGTGGGAAGTTCAGTTTGATTATGGGGAATAGCATTACACTCATCTTCTCTGTCTTCTACACTTGAGCCTGTTTTGTGCTTGTAGATATATAAATACATTGGAGTTCAGTGGTTTGTCCTGGCGGCAATTCCCTGGTGTGAAGTTTTATATTGGGGAAGTCTATGAATACATTTACAGCTACCAGGAATTGTAGCTGGTTCATTTGTTTCAATTGTGGAGTTCTGCAGTTTTTTGTTACTTATTCCAAATGGGAGTGGATTTGCCTCATTTGGATGGGGTTGTTGTTGCTGCAACCTCTATCATTGGGGAAGTCTATGAATGCAAGGGTGGGGGAGCTGTAATATTTGATCTACCTGGTAGGTGAAAGGTTATTCAACATGAGTTAGGGTACTTGATTTATATGATAGGTAAGTGTGATAACTTTATTAGCAGAGAATTATAATGAGTTAAGGGAACTGCTTCATTTGTTTTTCTTCTTCATTCGTTTATCTTCAACGGGCTTATCTAGCTTGATAACATTCAAACTGTTTGATAGTTATGTCTATGCAGCAGCTACATTCTCAAGTTTAGGTGTTAGATATGGTAATTCATATGAACTGAGTGGTTTGCATGCAAATCTTCTGCTGGAAAAACCATCTCATCCCTATCGAGTTGTGTGTCACGGATAAATAGTCCTACATCAGCTAGGTGTAGGGCTGAAAAATAGTATTTAAGTCTTGGGCTGCCCACCACCTCAAAGGGCTCTTTTGGGAGGTGACAAGTGGTATCATAACAGATTACTGTCCGCCAAATGTGTGGACTCTCCATGGTCCAGTGGGCCAAGCGGGGGAGCCGATCCGTGACGAGGGCATCACGTGATTGAGTGGAGGAGAATGCCACGGACAAATAGTTTCACATCAACTAGGTGTAGGGCCGAAAAACAGTATTTAAGTCCTGGGCTGCCCACCACCCATAAGACCTCTTTTGGGAGGTGACAAGTGACAGTTGCTATCATACGAAGGTTTGCGTATTGTAGCTCCTTGTCGTGCCTTGGTGATTCTTTTTTGTTACTTTATTTGATGTATCTGTTCTAAAATCTCAAATTAGGGGTCAGTGAAGTTATTTCTATTTCCGGTTGAACCTGTTTTGCTCTCTTTAATGAACCTATTATATGAATTATGGGGATAACTTGTTTTGGAGCAAGCTGCTGGTGCTATGTATGGCTAATTGTGTTGATCCTAATTGTTGATTTCTAGCAGCTACATGAAAGGCATTATTTTATTTTTTTCACAAGGAAAGGAATGCATTGTACCTGTATGAAAATGACCACACATTTTTTTTTTGGTCTACTTTCATCTCTTAGCAATGACAATGAGACATTGTTGATCGGAAGCGATATATATATATTTTTTTATTACAGTAATGAAGATCTTGATTCCTTTCCTGTGGATGTAGGTCAACTGTGGATGTAGGTCAGCATGACTGAATCACGTTAATTCCTTTGTCCTTATTTGGTTATTTAATTTGTTTCTTTTAGGCTCTATAATTCGAAATTCATACTTGTATTAATTGTATCTCGTTTCTATTGTTCCAGTTTTAATTATCAATTTCCTAAATTTTGTAAATGTTCTCATTCAATGTTTATTTTTGTCGTACTAATAAAATTGGACATTTACAAATAAAGATGTTACACTTGCATTGTGGTTTCCACTTTTGCTGCATTCAAAAAAAAATAAGCTCACAAATCAAGTGCAATCAATTTGGGAAATTTATTTGTGACCTGATTAATGTAACTAAGATTTTGTTATAAAAGGTCATATTAGCTTTGCTCAAATTATATTGGACTGATTAAATTCTTAATCAATTTGGTTGTCTAAGATCAAGTTTTATGTGTTCTATGACTAGGCTTAAACTTGATTAAGTTGATGAACATTTTGCCTTCTCCCTGCAATTTAAGGTCACATAATTAACCAGATTGTTTAATTATTTTGATTTAAATATTAACTTCAATTTAAATTTGATGCCTATTTAACTTTACATTGAGGAGGAAAATTGGTGTTCAATTTATTTCATTTAGATGATTGTCTAAATAAATTAATGAATTATCTTAGGGACTAAATCATGTATGAAATTAAAAGATGCAAATTGAATTAGACATTTTTGATGGGTTGATTAAGCTTATAAATTTATTAGTGCTACTCTCATGTTTTTGGTTTTCCATATATCTTACGTAGTAGAAGCCATCAAATGAGGTTGATACCTACAGTAACTACAAAACCTACTAATCTTGGTGGAATTTCTAATCTTACATAAGAATATTTATGTACAATCTCAAAATTATAAAATAATGCTCATGACATTAAAAAAGTATTAACTAAAAAGTTTTTTGATACTTTTTAAATTTCTTAGGGGTCATACTGAAAATGATATTTTTTTAGAGTTAAGCATCATAGGGTATGTATGTATGTATGTTCATGGATTGTTATTTAAAACTTTATACAAGGATTTCTTAGGGGTCAAATTAAAAATGATATTTTTTTAGAGTTAAGCATTACTTCTTTGACCCTATGTATGTATGTATGTATGTAGTTAAACATCACTTAAGAATTACTTCTTTGACCTCTTTGACCCTATGTATGTATGTATATGTATGTATGTATGTATGTATGTATGTATGTAGTTAAACATCACTTCTTCGACCCTATGTACTTCTTTGAATTGTACTTCTTTGAATTATCTTAGGGACTAAATAATGTATGAAATTAAAAGATGCAAATTGAATTAGACATTTTTGATGGGTTGATTAAGCTTATAAATCTATTAATGCTACTCTTATATTTTTAGTTTTTCATATATCTTACGTAAAAGAAGCCATCAAATGAGGTTGATACCTACAGTAACTATAAAACCTACTAATCTTGGTGGAATTTCTAATCTTACATAAGAATATTTATGTACAATCTCAAAATTATAAAATAATGCTCATGACATTAAAAAAGTATTAACTAAAAAGTTTTTTGATACTTTTTAAATTTCTTAGGGGTCAAATTAAAAATGATATTTTTTTTAGAGTTAAGCATTACTTCTTTGACCCTATGTATGTATGTATGTATGTAGCTAAGAATTACTTCTTTGACCCTATGTATGTATGTATATGTATGTATGTATGTATGATGAATGTAGTTAAGCATTACTTCTCTGACCCTATGTACTTCTCTGACCCTATGTATGTATGTATGTATGTCTGATTTAATTGCCTCTATAGACCCCTTTCTGACAATATTGTTTCTGTTACTGCGATTGATGTGCTCCTGGATGGTTCTACCGTGCAAACAATAGCTTCAAACCTTTTTTGAAACTAATACTGAAGGATTCTTACCCACAAGGGACAATGTTCAGACCGATAATAAGGATAGCCTTGCAGCTCCTTATCTTTATGAAGCATCAGGCGCAGACGAGACAATTCAAACTCCACACAAACTAGAACCTATCATTGTTGGAAATCTTTATACTGCGGTTCTTCCCCTCATCAGAATGAGCAAGTTGTTACTGTTAGTCAAACGCAAGGAGCTCATCAGCTTACACATGCCCGACATTCTATTGATCAACACACTGATCAGATGAGTCAGTCTTCAGATGAGGAATAACAGGTTTACACATCCAGGCGGAAGAAAAAAAATGGAGGCCTTCTCGACCTCAAGAACTTAATGGATGGCACGTTGGTTACTTCGGGTAATGAAACGTATCTGTTGACTTCACTTTTGGTTGAGGTCTAGTCTTTTCTTTTTAGTAGCCTAGGGTCTAGCCATAAGACTTTCTTGTTGACTATTTCTAGAGAACTAGAAAATGAACCATCACCATCATAAATTTTAAACCATTTTCTGCTCAACTTGAAGTTCCACATGTTGGTCATAACCTCCAACACTTAGTAAGTGGGATCAGTATGAAGGATCTCAAGAGGAAGCCCCATAGGATGGCCAGAATTTAGGAATAACTCTGGGTGGTCTGGTCTTGATTTGGTTAGCTCGCACACACTACACTTTCTCACATACCCTAAGCCCTAAGGCCCCTAATTTGGTCTCCTGACTCATTTAGGAAAGTCATATGGATGGACTTATACCCATAGTCTTTGGCTAATAAGGATAGGATCAACATATTGAGCAGCCAAAATGACTCCTCATATGACTTTTATTGGTTTGACATGGCTTCATGGCTTACTTGCCCATTTTAGCCCAAATTTTCATCAAATTACCAAAATACCCCTACAACCCTAAATCTTACCGAAATTCTCAAAATTACCCAAAATACCCATTTTTTTCCAAAAATTATCTTAAACTACTTTCCAGTACTCAAATTGACCAAATTCCCAAAACACCCTCAAAATTATCAAAATTACCAAAATGTCCCTCATGACCTAAAAAAATTCCGAAAATTCTCAAAAATTTCAAAATCATCCCAAATATCCCCAATTTCAATTTTGGATCATCAATTTGACCTAATTTGACCAAATTAACCCAATTTGACAAAAAGCCCCCATTTGCCCTTAAAGACCCAAATATCCCCAAATTAGCCCCAATTTTGGCCCAATCTTGCCCAATTTCAATTCCAAATCAAAATTCAACATCTACAATCCTAATCTAAATGAAATTCAAGCCCAATTTGATCTAATTGCAAGCTCAATTTCCACCAAATCCAAAAGGCCCAAATTTAACCACATGTCTACAGCCCCAAATTCACCCTCGAATTGCACCTAAACTCACTTGAAATTCTCCTAAATCCTTCATGGCATCTCCCCATAAAAAATTCAACATTCAATTAGCCCAAATGTTAGCCCAAATTCAATTTCCATTTCAAAAGCCCAAATCCTTAAGTAATTTCAAAAAGCCCAATTTTGATCAAAAGCCCACATGACATCTTATTCAATTTTCTCATTATCATCCATTTAATCAAATTCATTCCCTAAGTCTCAAATTCATGATCAAATTATTCTATATGAGGCATCATGGCAAAGTCCTCCAAAATATCTCATAAATCTAAAAATCCACTTTCTTGTAAACTCCCCAAGCCAAGGACAGCCATGAAGCCACTCCCAAGCCATAGGTAAGTCATGAGAGCCATGCCACATCACCATACTATTAGTGGAAAGAAACCAAGCTACTTTCAAATACCCTTAAGATTCTCTTAACCCTTCCCATGAAATACTATAAACCATGTTTAGCCAAATCTTCTTGGATAGAGACCTCACCATGATGATTAAGCTAAACCACCTGATTTCCCTCAGCACCCAAACCTCCCTTGGTGAGTGAAACCAACCCTAAACCATGACTTAACCTAATTTGACCCAAAATGATCCTTCCACTATACTATTTCACTTAAATGCCTTTACACATGGCCAACCCCAATTGACTTCACCAAACCCAAGCCCTGACCACCATGGACTGGATGGTGACCTGGGCATGGCCGGCTGGCCACCTTAGTCGCCGGAAATCCAAATTCAAAAGCTCCCCCATGGCTCTGTCTCATCTCAATTGGATTTTTGCACCTTGTTGGCATTCACATAAACAACCCAAAGCACTCACCAATTGCCCATGGTGGCCTCTCCTTCTTAATCTATTTAAACCCCCCTCCATGACCAAATGAAGATAACTTGAAATTCCTTGGGAAACACTGTTAAATTGCTTCCAGAGCTTCTTCAAGACCTCTTGAGCTTAACCCAACCATCCTTAGTCACATAAACTCACAGCCCAAGCTCAATTTTGAAGCTTAAATCCTAGGCCAAAACAGGACATCCCTCTAGACTCCACCAAACTCAAATTAATTGCACCCACACCATCCCCACAATGAGAGAGGAAGATCCCCTTTCAAAGCCCCATCACTAGACCACCCTAGGGTGGACTTTGATCAACACGCAAAAGTGCTTTTGGTCGAACTTGGGTCTAGACTTTTCACCACGGCTTGAGGCTTCATCTTGAAGCTCATTGGACTCAAGACAAGCTTTTGGAAACATCCAATTAAGGCTACACCTTTTGGACAAAGATATTGAACCTTAACCCCAAACCAAGCTTCATTTGATTCTCCATGCTCATAGGATTGATTTAAGTCTTGATTAACCGTATGGATATGTTCGTCTTGTCAAGACGAGTCGATAGGAAAAAACCTCACTTAATTTGGTTGAGTATTGAGAGAGATATTAATGTTTGAATATGGATAGCTCACGGGATTAATTCATTGGAGACGATGACCTACAACCGTCAGATCACACATTTATTAAACGAAGGGCTCTGATTACGCCAGATGAAGTCTTGGTTCATAAAGCGCGAGCTGACTCAGATGGCGGTGCCGAACCAAAACACGCCGCATGGAGCTTCGGAGATGCCGAGGATGAGATGGCACTGCGATGGATAAGTAGAAAAATAGGGATTTTTCTTATTTATTTAAATACCTTACAGTAGAAAATCCATATCTTGGTGTAGAAAAATCATAAAAATAAAATAAAAATAAAATAAAATAAAAATATTCTATAAAAATATTCTCTTGCTCAGTGAACGGAGGAGAACAATGTGGAAATGGTTTCACGTTTATTTGATGCATGCATGATTTGTAATTAATTAAATGGTGTTTTTAGTATATTAATTCTCCATTTACATAGACACCATTTACATAGATACTTCACCATGGCATGAGACCATGGGGCTTTTGATGTCTCTGTCATCAGCCGTCTCCCCTGATTTTTCTAAGGCCAGGGGGCATCACTAACTAGTGATATCCAATTTTCAAGTTAATGGTCTCTGTTTTGGTATAAAAATTTTAAAAATTAAAATATTCATAAAAAAAAATACAAAACCTGTTTGGTAGGTTCACTGTGGTCAGAGGACCCTAGGAAAAATATAAACTTGGCTTAAATCATTGAAAGAAACCCTAAATGTCACTAACCCTAAAAATGAAAAGAAAATTAATTTGGAGTAATTGTAAAGGTAAATAACATAAAAATCACTCTACACTATAATTTAATGTTAAAATGACTCCCATAAAAATTTCACGTCAATTGGAGAACCACTAAAATGCCATTTTTGGCATTAAAATAATTATAATAATTAAAATACAACTCAAAAAGTCACAAATATGGTTTTGGGAACTCCTTATAACCAGAGAAATCTAAGAAAATAAATTTTGAATTAAAATAAATACTTCCTTTTTAAGCTATTTTAAGCATTTAAATAAATAAAAATTAATTCAAAATTATAAAAATTATAAAATTGTAAAAACACACTAAATTATTACATTTGGCTTCCTAATGATTTGGGACCAATTAAAATAATTTTCCTAACTTTCTAAGTCAAGAAATTAATTTTTAAAGGCTTAAATTAAATTTTCCTTATTTTTTTCACTAAAATAATTCTAATAATTAAAATAAAAACCACAAAAATATGAGATTTAATTCTCTGGATTCTTTGGACTCAGAGAGATTTAATAAAATATAAAACTCAATTTTCCACTTGATTGATATTTTATATTTAATTAATACTCAAAACAAACAATTAATTCTGATAGTTAAATTAAACTTCTAAAAATCATAAAAATTTGTCCAAGTGGTCCTTTGACCTAAGTAAACCTCCAATAATGTTCTTAAGGACAAAGGTTCTATTTTGATTGAGTTATTAAATTTTCATTGAAAATCCCTATTTTTGCATTAAAATAATTATAAAAATTAAATAAATTCAGAAAAAAATCATATTTTCTCTTTTGATATCTTAATTGACACATGAGTTGGGTAAGATAAAATTTTCAAGTCATTTGAGTTTGATTTAATGAATTATGAGGAATTAAGGCCTTATGGGCAAAATGGTACTTTTTAAATTTAAGTCTTAACTAATATTTAGGCCTAATCAAAAGATAAGTGGTAGCAACTCATCTCACTTTAGCCTCATGAAGGATAAATTTGTAATTTCAACAATTAATGAAACTTGGAAGAATATTTAAATAAGGAAATATTAAGGATGTTTGATTTTGGAAGATCATAACTCACTGATTTTAAGCACCAATTAATGGTTTTGAAATGATTTATAATTCATGATAATGATTAATTTAAACTTGGAAGAATATTTAAATAAGGAAATATTAAGATGAGAGGTTTGATTTTGGAAGATCAAAACTCACTGATTTTAAGTGCCAATTAATGGTTTTGAAATGATTTAGAATTCATGATAAGGATTAATTATATGAATATTTAAAACCCTTTCCTTAAAATTACAAATTTACTCATTAAATCCTAAGGGCTTAGTGGTGAACCAGGTTTAATAAAAAATGGCTTAATGAGGTTTAGAAAATGACATATAAATCAATATTAAACACTTTGAAACACTACAAGCCTAACTCTCAACTATTTGGCTAAATTTCTTATTTAAACCAAATTGTCACTGAAAATCTTTATCTTTATAATTCATAAGTGAAATATCAAAATGATAATTACCCCACTTAAGGGATAATCAAAACATCAAAGTTCACTGAGCATGAGGATATGAACTGGATGAACTACATATCAAATATGATAAGGATAAAATGAACTCAAGATGATTCGCAGATATATGAAATGTCTAGGGTATCACCCAGGACTTCTTCATGATCTTTTGCAAATCTTGAAGGACATCAGACTTATTATTATTTACTTAATGGAATCATCTTCAAAATTTTGAACCCACTAAGATATGATCTAGGATCTGATAGACACATCTCAAACAAGTACTCCCTACTTTTTCTACAAGCATGTTTTAACTCCTACAAAATTATATACATATATGATTTGCAAGTACTGAACTTTCAGGTGGATGAACATGAATAATCGACAGGTACGCTTTTAAATTATTATATTTACCTTTCCGTACTTCATATTTCAAGTATATACATATATGATTTGCAAGTACTGAACTTTCAGGTGGATGAACATGAATAATCGACAGGTACGCTTTTAAATTATTATATTTACCTTTCCGTACTTCCTATTTCAAGCTTGCATGATAAACAACGATGTCACCCTGCATGAAGACCAAAACTTTTAGGATAGCCACAAAACTAAAAACAAAACCGAAATTAAAAATGTAACAAGATAAAATTCACCGCCACAACATTCAAAACGATGTCACCCTGCATGAAGACCAAAACTTTTAGGATAGCCACAAAACTGAAAACAAAACCAAAATTAAAAATGAAACTAGATAAAATTCACCGCCACAACATTCAAAATATAAGACAACTCAAAATTTAATCACAAACATCATAAAAACAAAAATCATAACTAAATTAAAATGTCTCTATCGGATGATCGGGAATCTCTAGGATGACGTAACCTGCGGTTGCTAACGAAAATTCTCGCGGTCAAAATAAAAGTATGGAACTCGTTAAATTGAGTTTAGTAAATTCATTTGGATTAAGTGAATCAGAAAGAAAATAGTGGTGCCGGAATGAGGGAACCATAGGATCCTAACCGGTGTCGCTCTAATCAATTTTAATATCCCTCATAACATTTAAATAACCATAACCATAGGAACATTTGATTTGAAATTAGAACTTGACACACTAGAAAACTTAAACTTGCTATGATGAGGAGCTCGGAGCTAGCATTGAGGACAACACAGTCATTTTCAACAGCAAAACATGTCTACATCAACTAAACCCTTAGAAATTACAAAACAATACATAGGACTTCGAGGTTATTTGCTCATGCAACATAAACCCTCAACTTTCCTTTAGGCTTTTGTATCTCTGTTGTACAATCTAAGCCCTAACTCGTTTGAGGATTCCGAGGTTGTCGTTCGTTATAACCTAAATCCTCACATCTTCCAGGCTATTTGTGTGATCGTTTCACACGAATGTAAGCTCTAAATAATAAAATTGGCAGAATGAAACATTCAAATAATTTCTCCTCTAAATTGAAGCTAATTCATAGGATAGTTTAGGAAGTCACCGAGGTTCTCCTCAGAATCCATGACATCCCCTAGTTCTTCTTCCTAGTTCTTCTTCTTTTGGATTCCACAAATAAATGTTCCAAATTTGAGTCATTTCCCTTTCACACCTCTTTTATCCGATTTCATTGAAAATGTCCTATTCCTTTGAATTCCTTGAAGACGACATTTTTTGATTTTTATCGAGAGTTTTGTTAGGTGACTCCGATTATCTAACTATAGGGGCTTGCCCTTATAGCTTATAGGAAACGTTATAGGAAACGTTAACGAACCCAACTTAATATATACCCTATTTAATTCTTTGTATTAAATAGGGAAACTTGTTGGCTTATAATAAAATGGTTTTGCTGACTAAACAAATGTCATACAACCTTTAGTTTATTTAATTGAGCCACCACCAATAATTAATGTATTTATCCCTCGGGATAGGTGCACTGCTTGCGGTATTAGGCTCGTTTAAGATCGATTTGATTTCATATTTTTGTAAACTAAACTTAAATATATATGTAAATTAAACATCCTTCCGAAGCGGGCGACGTGATCCCGATTTCGGTGACCGACAGCTTCCAATGGACAACTTTTAACAAAATAGTTCCTACAGCATCTCACCAATTTGTTAGCCGACTCCCTTTCTAGAACTAGAAACATAGACATGGCTAAATTGACTCACCCCTAATTTGCGTTTTGACATTTTCTGTTTTTTTCAGCTTACATATACCTTTCTTTTTTGGGATTTTTCAGCTTACATATATCTTTTTTTATTTTAATATATTTGCCCTTGGGGTTTTTATTATATATATATATATATATATATAAGCATGCTTCAAGAAATGTACTTAAAAATTAAGTCATCTCTCTAAGAAATATGGAATCATTACGGTAATACTAACATTCTGCACTGAAATATAAATTTTGAAAGCCATAACACTATATTGATGTCAATGTTAGTGCGCTAAATTACATAATATTTGTTTGAAAGAAAAATGTATAATATGAGGGTGCATTTTTGTATAGGAGATTTCATAAAAAAAATTAGCTATGCGTTAAGGCAAGTTAGACTAGAAGAAGGTTATCATTGCGTATAAGTGGATGAACCTCTTTCCACATTGAAAACTCCATGGAATGATGATTGATAAATCACCATGATCAGTTAGTCAGAATATCATGAATCTGTTATCCTAATTCACTAAGCTCGGCTTCATTTAGTCTTGAAGGCTGTCTAGTTATCCTGACCGTGAGAAACAATCAGCTAGCATTTATGAATAATATATCTACAGGAAACTCATAATCTCAAATCAAGGAAGACAAGGAAGAGATATAGATTCTTAGACAAATGAATTTACTTAGTAAAAGTGAAAACAATATATGATTTATAATCTGTAGAGGTATAAAGAAAACCTGCAAAGAGTGGATACATAAAACTTGACTGTATGAGTCAAATCTAATTAATGGTGCTTACATTCTTATCTGGATCAAGGCTGCCACTTTCTGAGCTTGCTTTTAGGCGAGGCTTTTAAGCGAAAATCTTGATATGTTTAATTAATCACGTAGGTGGTAGAGAAGATAATGAAAGTGCCCCTGGATGCATGTATGCATGCGAAAATATTTATAATTAAGTGAAGGCTTTAGCTATATTCAAGAAAGGCCATGATTTATGCGCCAGTTATGATTTAGTGCTGATAAGCTCTGTTTTGTATCTTGTTTGAAGGACACAAAATAACTAAAACTCTTTTATGAAGTTCTAGGATTAATGCAATTTTTTTCATTTTGATTTTTTAGAAGGCCTATATAAAGTTGATTAACAGATTATTTGAACTTGTGGAAAATGACTTCTTGATGAGCCTAGACACATGGTTTCTAAGCAAAACATAGCAAAAGAAAATGTGAAACTCTTGATGCAATTCAAACACAGTATAAAAGAAAATTGAGAACGGATGCAGTTGGGTTTGTGGATATGATTACAATGACAATAGAAAAATACAGATAGGCTTTGTATAAATAATCTAATCCTAGTTTTTGCACATAAATAGAATATGCTGGAAACTTGCACACGAGCATAAGGTGCAAGTATTGGGTTTCCTTTGCTGTTGTTTTTTACTTCCTAGATCATCTTGTATGCTTCTAATTAGGGGTGTAAACAAACCGAACACAAACGAACGAAGCTCATGTTCGTGTTTGGTTCGTTTGAAATTACGTGTGTTTGAAATTGTTCATAAAGTTACTGTTCGTGTTCGGTTTAATTTGTTTGAAATGTTTGAAATGTTTGAAATATTTGAAATATTCGAATTGTTTGAATTATTCGAAATCTTACAAATTTGTTTGTATTGTCGAATTGTTCAAAATCTTTCAAATGCTTAAACCTATAAGAAATTAAAGCTTAAACCTATATGAATCACAATACAAATGCAAAATAGCCAAAACACAACTCACAATAAAACTATAATATCATGTCTCATCCATAAAAAAATCTGATCTATAGGCAATAAGCGAGATTTTACTCCCAAAAACTAGGTTTCACTCAAAGAACATTATAAACTATTGTTTGAAGTAGCTATCAAATGCATTTTTGGTATTTTTCTTATAACACACAAAGCTTTATTGTTTGTTGTAGCTATCAAATGCATTATTGGTATTTTTTTTTTCTTATAGCACAGCTCTTGTAGAAATTAGTAGCTTTTTAGTTATGTGTAGAACACCTTTACCATAGATCCACCTATAATGCAAAATAATATTTACCACAGATCCACCTCTAATGCAACAATGGCATAACAGAGGCACGAGCGAAAAATAGCATAATCAGCCACATAACATTAGTCAAATTATCACAAGAGCATAGTTGTGGCAGTAATAACCTGAATCTACTCTAAGCTAAACAAAAAATGTGTCTATAATAGCATCTAGTGTGTGTAAGTTCAAAAAGGTTGTCAAAGGTTTACTTATATTAGTTTGTCTTAAAAATCAAATTAAATTTAGGTCTTTTACATAAAATTTATTGAATTTAAAAATTTATTTTGAAAAGGAAGTATTTGATAGGGTTAAAAGATATTTGAAAATAGATATATAGTATTATATTTTTTAAAAGACTTGAATTAAAGGTTATTTTAAATGTGTAAACTTACTGATGGTATAGATAATAGATTTCATTTATTAAATTTAAGATGATATTCTCTAGGTTATTTGTATTCTTGACCATTCATATGTGATTTGAATACAATGGAATGAATATCTTTGTCAGATAAACCATTGCCTTATAATAATAACCAACTTATCATAGCCACAGGGCAATCCTAGATTGTAATGCATAGCCTGCATAATAAACCAATTGAAGTGCTGACTCAAATTATATGAAATTACAAATGAATATATCAATTTGAGGGATAGATGCTTGAAGTTATTAATTACTTAACTCAAGATTCAAGTGTTTAAATGCGATTCAAGTGTTTCAATGCGATTCTTACTTTAGCATGGACATATACAGATATACAGATATATAAGATATACACATATATTGCGTAGTATTTCAAGCCAAAACGAAGAGCCGAACATGAGCTGTTCACGAACAGCGAACCGTTTTGACAACCCTAGGTCTAGGTATTCACTAGGTCTAGGTATTCATGTATTTTGATAACCTTTTCCATTAACTTAACATAGCATTTTAAAAATTTTAACCTTGAATTTGTGTTGTTGGATAGAACTTCTAGTGTTTTAACTCATAATTAAAATATTATTGTCCGTTAATTATATAATGTGTTGAATCAAATGTAACTTCTAAGCCTTTATCGCAAGGTCGACGAATTCAAATCAAGTTTTTCTTTAAATTACAAATTAACAAAACTGTATCAAAGATAGTTCATTTCGTGCAATTTTTTCCTTTAACATCATCTCTATAGGCAATAAATTCTGAATCTTTTGATTCAATTGCCGTGAATTTACATATTTATGTAAACATGTACCTAGAGCTATTATTCTAAGTATCACATGCCTTCATTTATTTCTCTATCGAGATATTCTTATATAAGGAAACCAAATAACTAAATTGGGAACCCAAATATGTTTTGGTCCATGTTAATCAACATATTATTTAATCTGGTACAATAGCAAACACCTACAATAGCAAAGAATTTAGTGAATCATGCCCAGCATACTCCAGATTTATTTCCTTCAACGGGGAGGTTCTCTGAAGAAAAACAGCTACAATAGCAAAGAATTAAGGAATCAAGAGTAACAAGGTGCGAGTCTCCATGATTTATTCAGCTCTGAAGTTTAATCCAAAGCTAAAATGCCAAGGGAATGTACGTTGAACAAAGTGATTCTCCTCACAGAAAAGCTCTCTTTTTACTGCCTTCCTCTTGGCCAGTGCTGTTCTCCTCCTCCTCGGCCTCCTCGGTGTCTACACTGAGCCTCTTGAATGTTACAGCTTCGGATCCCATTTTGCTGCAACTCTGTGTTCTTGCCTTGAAAATGCTGCAAATCGCAGTAGATGCTTTCGAGTTGAAGTCGATCTGCAACCCGAGAGTTTTATCAATCAACTATAAGTTAATCATTGATTATGTCAGCAAAATGATCATAAGCATGAAGTTAATATAGAATCATTGAGCTGACAGGGATTTTGTGATACCTTCACTAGAATATTTTGTACCTTCAAATTGAAGAGGAAATTCTTTATGGTATTGTTCAGCTCGCCAAGCGCTCTGTGCTGATATAGATGGCATCTGCTGTAGTTGTTGCCACTTTTCTGCAGTATCGAAACCATACAGATAGCCTGGTAAATATGGATCTGGTTCAAGGTTTTGTAAATCAGCATCGCTTTTGACATTAGGATGTCCACAAGTCATGCCACCAGTCCCCTCCTCCAAATCAGCATCGTTTTTGACATTAGGATGTCCCCAAGTCATGCCACCAGTCCCCTTTTCCAACTGTTCAGTCAAAAGGAAAAAAAGTAATGAATTATTTCTCCAACAAAGATGATTCATGAATTTGATAACAGAAGAAGAAAGAGAATCAAGAGTGCTTTTCCTTTCCAGTTGTTGAAATGAGAGAACTAAAGAACTTGTAGTAAAACCAATAGGTAGCATACCATAGATTCAAAGAAGCTTTTCACACAATATTGTCTACGAAATCATTTCTGGTTTTAATGATTAGATGGAGAAAGCGCCATGGAAGCTTCTGTGATGTGTTAACGATTTGTATAATTTTGTCATCAGTGAAGGAGTGGATGACAGTTATTCCATAATCTGTTCGTAAATATCTCGTCTAAATTATTTGGAAACTTATAAGCTCCCTGTCATCAAAAACAAAGAACACAGAGACAATGAAATCCAGTGGATTGAGAATCTATCTCAATATGTTTAGTTTGTACATAGAAAATAGGATTTGAAGCAATATAAATTGCAGCTTGGTTATCACACCACAACATAATCCATTTCAATCAAGAATTGAGAATCACATCAATTCACTCGAAACTTATGCCACTGCAGCCAGAAATCTGTCACCGCACCTAGATAGGTGTGGTTTGACAATGTTGTTTTTAATATTTTGAAAACACATTAGCTGTCAAAACGCAGTTTACCCAAACAGACCAGATGCGTTTTCAAAACGCCGCCGCACCAAATAAGCTGCCCCAAACGAGCTCTTACTTAAATCATCAAATTTTTTACTTATTGTAAGCACTATTATATTCTCAAACATAAGCTAAAAATCAAATTTTCTTTTATATTTTTAAACTATTTACCAACAAATGAATCACCACCTTGAGGCTTAAATACGATATAACAAAGTTTAAAAAATAGCATTTTTTTTACTATACTCGTAATATTTTAGAAATCTTCAAACCATTGTAAATTAAATTGTTGTGCAATATTACCGGTCCCCAAATATGTTTCATAAACTCTATCTCTTTCAATATCATCATAGCTCCAAATTGAAAGTCGAACCTAAGATTAGCTATAAGATTATCAATATCAATCTTTAAATATTTTTTCCTCTTCGAGTATTGATTCATTTGAACTATTAAATGAAAACTAATATTCACCTTTATATAATTAGATGATTATTGAAAAGTATCATCCACTTATGAAAAAATAAATTTAGTGGTTAATTTTCATATCAACACTATGAATTATCTAAAATGACAATTACAAGTTATAAGCCCGAAAGTATTTTTCTAGTGGGTTTACAACATCTCTAAACAAATCTAGAAATCACATAAATATTAAAAAAAGATAAATTAAGATTGTTAACTAATTAGTTGTGCACTTATCCAAACAAAATTAAAAATAAGTTTTATTAAGGCTTATTCTATAGTTTTGAAGATTATATAGATTCTAGCTACACCAACCTCTCTCACAATGCTTGCGCCAAAATAAATTAGATAAATTTTTATTTTCTTTTATTCTGTTTTTAGTTATTATTTAAGAGAAGAAAAATTCAAGTCAATTTCATCTAACAAATGAGTGTCCAATCAAATATAACATATGGTTCTTAATTCAAGAGATCAAAACCATTAAAATCATATAAACTAGAGTCGTGACTATGATATAAATATTATTTTGCAACAAACCACTAAATAAGAATGCTCTAATTATAACTATTATTTTTCTGTGGAAGCCATTTTGAAGCCAAATTACACGGATAAATGAGATGTGACATGCCCTTGAGTATAATAATTTGAGAGTGAAAATAGCAAAATACTCAATATGAAATTTGTTCTTTTTGAACTTAGATTAATCATAAATTTAGAACCATTGAAAAGATATTACGAAGAGTAAATGTAATGTAGCCTTAGCTTTTAATGATAAATTTTGATTAAATATTTTGTTCTATAAATACCATAAAAAAATTATAATTTTATCATATTTTAGTCTATGAAATTAATATTAGGATAGGATCTTAGAATATATGTACTCTCAATGGTAATTTAATGAAATTAGTTGATATTATGATTCATAGAAAGATAAATATATTATGTATTCAAGAAACTAAATAAGTTGGAGAAAAGGCTAAAGAGATTGATTAACTTAAGTCTTAAACCTTGGTATCCTGGTTAGAGTCGTACTAGAAATGGTGTGGTGTAATTATAGATAAGAGTTTAAAAAATAATGTTGTAAAAATTAATAGAATTGTAGATATAATTATAACCCTTAAGATTATTATTAATACTAAGATATTTAATAGTATAAGTGTTTATGCTCCTTAACTAGGTTTATATATTGGTTCTAAAGATAAATTCTAGAATGACTTAAAAGACTTAATACAAATGATGCCTCTTGAAGTAACAAATTTTATTAGAGAATATTTAAATGGACTAGAGTGCTTAGTAAAGAAGGTAGTGTCATATTAGATTTTTCTTTAATGTATGTATTTGTTATTACTAGTAATTTATTCAAAAAAAGAGATGAACATATTATTACTTATAAGAATGGATCTAATAAAACACAAATTGATTATCCTCTTATGAGAAGAAGAGATCGTCGAGAATGTAAAGATTGTAAGATCATTCCAAATGAGAATTTAAGTACTCAACATCGATTATTAATTCTAGATTTTAAGATGAAAAGTTTTAAAATAAAGATAAATAAGATTATCTTCGTAGAATTAGATAGGGGTACCTAAAAGACATAAATTTATTTTTATAAGTAAAATTCAAGATTTCAAAATTTTGAATGTTCATGAAGAAGCAAATGCTATGAGGGATAAAGTAACAAATACTATTAAACAAGTGACAAAAATTTACATGGAGAATAAATAAAAAGTTTCTATAAAAAAAATGGTTATGCAAGAAAAGATAAAATATAAGAAGTTAAGTTATAAAAATTAGTTTAAATGTAAATCTTTAAAGAAGTGGGGAAAATATCAAACAACCCATAGAGAGTCTATTGGCTATAACCAATTGGCTATAACCACTAACTTCAAAAGCTGAACCAAAGCATTAAAAAAATTTTGTTTGATTTATTTTTTTGGTTATAACTAACTAGCGCACACCTCTAGAAAAAGTTTTAGGTTTATTTAGTTTCATATATTGTTATTTAAAAAAATATATGGGGCAAGACAACACGATGCTTCAAATTTGTCTATGTGGGTGACTATAATAGGAATTTGATAAGAAATTTTTTATTTTACAGATTAGATAATAATAATAATAATAAAACGAGATAAATTTATCAATTGACATACAATCTCATTTATCATGTGCCTCAATTTACATGTCACTAGCCTCATGTACAAGAAACTTTTGCAAATTGATTTTAGGCAAGATTTTAGACTATATGGTATTTATCAAAAGTAATTTTGATATTTTATACGTGTCGGTGCAATCCATTTTGTGAACAGTCGATATTTGAGCAATTTTATAACAATTTAAAGTAATTCGGGCTTGATTTACAATACGTCGTTTCCATCTTGTTTGTCAAAATAGACCATGGAAAGCCCATTCTTCAATAATTTTGACATACTAGATGCATTGACATACTTTGCCTTATGAATATGTGATGTTAATAAATTTTGATGGCAATAGAAACATTTGGACTTAGATTTTTGCATTTTTTTTAAAAAGTGCATGCTGAAGTGCCAATTTTCATTTGTAGGTTTTTTTTTTTTGCAATTTTTAAGTTTTGTAACAAATTATTAGAAATTGTTTGAAATTTTAATTTGTAGGTTCACTATTAATATTTGCCTTCAAGTTAAGTATTTTACCACATTTTTTTATTTAAATTAACTTTCAAGTCATAGAATAGAGTGGAGATATTCAACAATCTACTATCCCAAAGCCAACAGTTTGGCTGAAGCTTTTAACAAAACTTTTGTCCAAATTCTGAAAAAGGCATTGATTAATAGTCCAAGACAATGGCATGAGAGTTTGATAGAAGCTCCATGGGCTTACCAAATTAAATATTGAACACTAACAATATCAACACCATTTGCTTTGGTATATGGTTCTGAAGCCATACTGCTGCTCGAAATACAAATTCCTACTCTCAGAGTATCAATAGCAAACAAGATAACAGAAGAGGAAAACACAAAATTACGACTTGAAGAACTTGAGAGTTTGGAAGGAAAACGTATACAAGCTCAACCAAATATTGAACTATATCAAGCAAAAATGATACGGGCCCACGACAAACTGGTTCGCCGTAGGACATTTCAAATCGGGGATTTGGTCTTAGTATTTGGAAGACCTATCCTAGCTCATAGAAAAATAAGTGAAAATTTTGAACCGATATGGGAGGGCCCATATGTAGTTGAAAAGACATATTCGGGAAGATATTATCAGTTGGTTGATAGTAAAGCAGAAAGAGTTTTACCCCCAATCAACGGGCGGTACTTAAGAAAATATTATGCGACATGACAAATAATGACTTGTTTGTAAACTAGAAAAATACTAATAATATGAATATGACCTTCTTTCAATATTGTCTCTTTGATATTTCCTTCTTGCTTATCAAACAGGTGTTTGTGAGCATGAATTCTTAAAACAAATTGAATGAAGCTTCAAACAAAATTTCTCGACATTCACAATCATAAATTGACCTAAAACCAGGTCCGACATGTTTACATTAACCTGTCACTTGCAGGGAAAATGTCAACACAGACCTTTGTTCACTTTTCGAAGAGGTGTATGTTTGACACCGGACCGTCGATGCATCGACACAGGATCAAGAATCCATTTTAATTTTGATCTGACACAAGTTAAGTTACTGTATAATGGACTGTTGCTATCCATTGTCAGTAAAGAAGGAGAAGAGGGCAAATCACCTGTGTTGGAATTCAGAACCCGACAACGACATGTTACTGAGGAAAAAGTGAAATTGACAAAACAAAAACAAAAACTTGACACTGGAAAACTGAAATCAGTGGTGGTTGTTGCGGCACAAGGCATTATGGAAGCATCTATTGTTGGGTTCAATAAGATAACATCTGGATCGACTCGATTTCAAAGACAAAACCATAATAAACGTTTCAAAAGACTAGGGAAAAAGAACGACATGAAACAAAATCTATGGATGAGGATGATGAAGAATTTCAATTTCAAGTTCTAGAATATACACCTGGGGAAGTATATCCTGTCCTAGGTGTCAAAAATTTGGATCTTTAGGAAAAAGAAATGGAAAGGATTGTTTTTCCACCCAGTCCATAATATACATTAGTCCTTGACCTTACGACATCAAAGGAACAGACCAACATATAGATCATCTCTTCCGAAGAATTAAAATGTATCCAAACTTTCAAATGACACCATTTTGAACAATTTAATTATGTTGATGGTCATACAATCACAAAACATGGAGGTATTCAACTAGTCACTAAAGTCTTCGATGAAGATGAATAAACAACTATCATCGAAAATGTGAAATGAACAACTAGTCACAAATTTACTGCTATCTGAAATGAATACCACAAAAAAATCCAAATCCAAACCGAGAAATCCATCGAAAAGCTTACCTGAGACCTCCCTCGGTGAAGAATTCGCCGGCGCAGGCACGAAAAAACCGCTAGAGAGCTGAAGAGGGCGATGATGAGGAAAAGTTGCGAGGAGTGGTGGAGAGGGAAGAAGAGGGCGCAGAGCTCGTCGAACAGGCTCGCTCGCTGCTGGCTATCGCCGTCCATTTCATGAGCAAGAGGGCGGGCTGAAGAATCGCAGGTTTCCTCTTCTCCTTCGGCACGAGGTAGTATCGGTCTCCTTCCGTACGGGGGTATTATCGTGAACCATTAGCGATACGCGGCATTAGTTATAAGCGGTTATTCTGAAACGCATATTTGAATTGTGTTTTGAAAACGCAAAAGCAACGAATTAGCGGTCCAAATCAATTCTTAAACTTTCATACTTACATTTGCAAATGTGACTTCTTTCACTTATTACTTATGATTAGCAAAAAATTTAAATAATTCCAAACAATTACCTTGATTTTATGATTTGAATGACTAATCGTAACGCGAATAGAAGATGCTCAGCTCCGCACAACATAGGGATTGGCACGCTTTCGGGAAGAACATAGAATAGTAGAGGATCCAGCATGCGGGACACGGCGATCATGAGAAATTCACGAATTAGAGATGCTGTTGTAGAGGCCGAACCGTGAGGCCGCCGCCACTGCGGCAGCCGGAGGATCGCCGGACGGAAGGTGACGAAGGAGTGACGGAACGAGAAGTAAGAGGCGGCGGCGGAGAAAGGCTTGATGGCCTCCGACGCCATTTTTCCCGGTTTCAACATTAGAGATGCCGCGATGATTGAGCTTGTCGATGAAGAAGTGAGCTCGTCGATGAAGAAGATGACCGATAAATGAGAATAATAAAATTTCGGATTTTATCCCATTACCATATATTTTAAAGAACTTAATAGTTTCCATTCGAATTTATATTACATGCTTAGATTTATTTTAGTTAAATTAAAAAAAAAAGTCTTATACAAGCTTCAGCCGCCCCTAATATGTTTAACAATTTAAATATCACATTTTTAAGTCTAACTGTGCACAGGGATTCAGAACCCCAACCCAAAGTCTCACGATGTTGTAACCTATGTGTAACCTACTCGTACCATCCGAATAACCTAATATGTACTCAACTCTGCGTACGTCTTACGTACGCAAATATTTCTCCTTACAATGAGGATGTCAACCAACGTATCGAAATACGCGGCATATATATATATATATATATA
>NW_018165377.1:1268213-1274529 GCF_001263595.1 Phalaenopsis equestris
TATATATATATATATATATATATAGAAAATGAAGATAAAAAAGTATTGATGATTCAAAAAATCATTATGTTACACTCGCAGTAAAAATAACACAAAAAATCATTTTGTTACACATAGATACATTCATAAATTTAATATTTAAATTTTAAGCTTAGTTGTATAACTTTTAATAGTCAGCCACATCAAATTATATGCCTGTTAAATGATTTTTAATTTTAAAAATTTTAATTCAGTGATAATTTTAAATGATGCATATAATTAAATATTAAGATATAAATCTTAAATATTTAAGTATTCATAAAGTGAAAAAGTATGTTATATGTACTAATAACCCTTTTTTTATATCACGAAAATAATGAATAAAATTAATAATATCAATCAGAAACTCTCGTGCACTAATTCAATTGATTACAAGATCTAGGGCATGGGGCCTTCAGCACGCCGTCATATTCGAAAGCCGATTTAGGGATCAAATGTTGGTGAGAGGAGTCAAAGCCTAGAGGCTAACAGAGCCCAAACCCTCGGGATGATGGCAATTCAAACGACACAGACGAAGCAACACTTGCATGTTGGAAATGTAGCCAAATCGAGGAGCAAACTATCGGCAATGTGCTGTACTGTGTGTGCCTCTAATACCATGTGAAGGAAAACATTTTTTTCTTATTTTTTATAATTGAAAATATATGTTACACATTTATACACACTTCAATCTCTGTAGATTAGGAATTTCTCTAATAGAAGAAATATTGTGTAATTAGATCTCCTCTAATTGGACTATCTTCTATATAAAATACATTTATTAGATTTTTTATAGTCATACTTCCTGGTATATAACCACTATATTTATTACTTTCCAAACATTTAATATAAATTTAGTGGTTAATTTTCATATCAACACTATGAATTATCTAAAATGATAATTACATAGCTATTAGCCCGAAATTATTTTTCTAGTGGGTTTACAACATCACCTCTAAACAAATCTAGAAATCAAATAAATATTAAAAAAAGATTAACTAAGATTGTTAACTAATTAGTTTTGCACTTCCAAACAAAATTAAAAATAAGTTTTATTAAGGCTTATTCTATAGTTTTGAGGATTATATAGATTCTAGCTACACCAACCTCTCTCACAATGCTTGCTCCAAAATAAATTAGATAAATTTATATTTTCTTTTATTCTTTGTTTTAGTTGTTGTTATACTAGCATATATCCATGACAATATGAAGAAGAAAAGTGAAACCTTCCTTGATAAAATCACCAGAAATCTATGAACTCCAAAAATTTGCGCCTCGATCTCTCACGAGAGAGTTTTTGTTATGTTCCTAATCAAATTTTAAAAGATGGATTAAACTTCAAATAAGGCATTGCGTAATTTCGTGAACTTTAATATATTCTTTGAGCTTTCTGATAAACCTAAACCCTTATAGTTAATTACTTTCCATAATTATAAGAGACAACTTTTGATTAAGGTTCATAATCAGAATGCTAAATAACTAACATAGCAATTAGGGTTTTAAATTGAAGAAATTTATCATTATGAGCTTAGAGCGGATAATGGATGAAATAATGACAAATTTGATCAAGATCTTATAATTTTGTCTTCGCAGATTGTCATGGCCCTGAATCTACTTGGTCAAGTGAGATAAATGACACAACCTACTGAAAAAAATCCTTGTTGAAAATTATGGGTTATTTTATTAAAGTAAATATTGTAGAACTGGAGTAAGTTATTATTTAAGAGAAGAAAAATTCAAGTCAAATTCATCTAACAAATGAGTGTCCAATCAAATATAACATATGATTCTTAATTCAACATATCAAAACCATTAAAATCATATAAACTAGAGTCATGACTATAATATAAATATTATTTTGTAACAAACCACCAAATAAGAATGCTCTAATTATAACTGTTATTTTTCTGTGGAAGCCATTTTGCAGCCAAATTACACGGATAAATGAGATGTGACATGTCCTTGAGTATAATAATTTGAGAGTGAAAATAGCAAAATACTCGATATGAAATTTGTTCTTTTTGAACTTAGATTAATCATAAATTTAGCACCATTGAAAAGATATTACATAGAGTAAATGTAACGTACCTTAGCTTTTAATGATAAATTTTGATTAAACATTTTGTTCTATAAATACCATAAAAAATGATAGTTTTATCATATTTTTGTCTATGAAATTAATATTAGGATAGGATCTTAGAATATATGTACTCTCAATGATAATTTAATGAAATTAGTTGATATTATGATTCATAAAAAGATAAATATCTTATGTATTCAAGAAACTAAATAAGTTGGAGAGAAGGTTAAGGAGATTGATAACTTAGGTCTTAAACTTTTGTATTCTGGTAAGAGTCGCACTAAAAATGGTGTAATGTAATTATAGATAAGAGTTTGAAAAATAATGTTGTAAAAATTAATAGAGTTGGAGATAGAGTTATAACCTTTAAGATTATTATTAATACTAAGATATTTAATAGTATAAGTGTTTATGCTCCTTAAGTAAGTTTATATATTTGTTTTAAAGATAAATTTTGGAATGACTTAGAAAAATGATACCTCTTGAAGAAAGAAATTTTATTAGAGAAGATTTAAATGGATTAGAGTATTTAGTGAAGAAGGTAGAGTCATATTAGATTTTTCTTTAATGTATGTACTTGTTATTACTAATAATTTATTCAAAGAAAGAGATGAGCATATTATTACTCATAAGAATGAATCTAATAAAACAAAAATTGATTATTTTCTTATGAGAAAAAGAGATCATCGAGAATGTAAAAGATTGTAAGGTTATTCCAAATGAGAATTTAAGTACTCAACATCGATTATTAGCTCTTCATTTTAAGATGAAGAGTTGTAAAATAAAGATAAATAAGATTCTTCGTCGTAGAATTAGATAGGGGTACCTAAAAGACATAAATTTATGTTTATGAGTAAAATTCAAGATTTCAAAATTTTGAATGTTCATGATGAAGCAAATACTATGAGAGATAAAGTAACAAATACTATTAAACAAGTGACAAAAGATGTACATAGAGAAATTAAAAAAAAAAGTTTCTATAAAAAAATAATTGGTTGTGCAAGAAAAGATAAAATATTAGAAGTTATGTTATAAAAATTAGTTTAAATGTAAATGTTTAAAGAAGTGAGAAAAATATCAAACAGCCCGCAATGAGTCTATTGGCTATGACCAATTTTGGCTATAACTAATTGGCTATAATAGAAATTTGATAAGAATTTTTTTATTCTACATATTAGATAATAATAATAATAATACGAGCTAAATGTATAAATTGATATACATTCTCGTTTATCATGTGCCTCAATTTAAGTGACACTAGCCTCATGTACAAGAAAAGTTTGCAGATTGATTTTGTGCAAGATTTTGCACTATATGGATATTTATCAAAAGTAATTTTGATATTCTATACATGTCGGCGAAATCCATTATTTGATAAGCCAATATTTGATCAATTTTATAACAATTTAAAATAATTCGGGTTTGATTTACAATTTGTCGTTTCCATCTTGTTTGTCAAAATAGACCTTGGAAAGTCCATTCTTCAATAATTTTGACATACTAGATGCATCGACATAGTTCGCCTTAAGAATATGTGATGTTAAAAAATTTTGATGGCAATAGAAACATTTGGACTTAGATTTTTGCAATTTTTTTTAAAAGTGCACGCTTCGCTCACTTCGTTGAAGCGTGCTTTGAAGTGCCAATGTTCATTTGTAGGTTTTTTTTTGCAATTATTTATTTTGCAGCAAATTATTGGAAATTATTTGAAATTTTAATTTGTAGGTTCACTATTAATATTTGTCTTCCAGTTAAGTATTGTACCACATTTTTTTATTTTAAGTTAACTTTCAAGCCATCAAATAGAATGAAGATATTCGAGAATCAACTATCCCAAAGCCAACAGATTGGCGGAAGCTATTAACAAAACTTTTGTCCAAATTCTGAAAATGACATTGATTAACAGTCCAAGAAAATGCGTGAGATTGATAGAAGCTCCATGGGCTTACCAAACTACATACCGAACACCGACAATATCAACACTATTTGCTTTGGTATATGGTTCTAAAGCCATACTGCCGCTCGAAATACAAATTCCTTCTCTCAGAGTATCAATAGCAAACAAGATAACATAAGAGGAAGACACAAAGTTACAACTTGAAGAACTTGAGAGTTTGGAAGGAAAGCGTATACAAGCTCAACAAAATCTTGAACTATATCAAACAAAAATGATACGTGCCCACGACAAATTGGTCCACCCTAGGACATTTCAAATCGGGGATTTGGTCTTAGTATTTGGAAGACCTATCCTAGCTCATAGAAAAATAAGTGAAATTTTTGAACCAATATGGGAGGGCTTGTATGTAGTTAAAAAGACAAATTCAGGAAAATCTTATCAACTAGTTTATAGTCAAGCAGAAAGAATTTTGCCCCCAATCAACGAGCGATACTTGAAAAAATATTATGCGACATGACAAATAATGACTTGTTTGTAAACTAGAAAAAAATAATAAAATTAATATGAGCTTCTTTTAATATTGTCTCTTTGAGATTTCCTTCTTGCTTATCAAACATGTGTTTGTGAGCATGAATTCTTAAAACAAATTGAATGAACCTTCAAACAAAATTTAGTGGTGGTTGCTGCTACACAAGGCATTGTGGAAGCATCTATTGTTGGACTCAATAAGATAACATCACGATTGACTTGAACACAAAGAGAAAACCATAATAAATGTTTCAAAAGACTTGAGGAAAAAGAACGAATGACACAAAATCTATGGATGAGGATGATGAAGAATTTCAACTCCTACACCTGGGGAAGTATATCATATCCTAGGTGTCTAAAATTTGGATTTTTAGGAAAAAGAAATGGAGAGGATTGTCTTTCCACCCAGTCCATATACATCAGTCCTTGACCTTACGACATCAAAGGAATAGACCGACAGACAGGTCATCTCTTACGAAGAATTAAAATGTATCCAAACTTTCAAACAGCACCATTTTGAACAATTTAAGTATGTTTATGGTCATACAATCACAAAACTTGGAGGGATTTAGCTAGTCACTAAAGTCTTCAATGAACATGAACAAACAATTATCATCAAACATGTGATGGAAGAACGAGATCATGGATGGGTTGGACATTTGAAAAGGAGAACATGTTCCGAACCAAATAAATGGAATAAATGGATACATGAAAAAGGACGAGTAACTATCCAATATGGATGTTGCTATAACTATGCTAAGAACAAAGATGGAAACTCTTCAGGAATCTTACAACATGAACGAGGGGATCTAATGCCTACAGTAATTATCCAGATCACCAAATGTTTGGTGGTTTGGGACATAATGTCATCTAATTGCATTATCAACATCTATGAAGAGGAGACTATATCTCGAAACATATTGACAGTCATAATTTTGAAAGACCTTTCTGCACATTATCACTACTAAATAGGTGTTCTATCATGTTCGGACAAGAAATATGGATAATTAGCCCAAGAGAATTCCATGGTTCTTATCAAATTCCCCTCCCATGAGGATCAGTGTTAGTCCTACAAGGAAATGGAGCTAACATTGCTAAGCACTGCATATCAAGTGTGAGCAAACAACAAATCTCAATAACACTACGAAGGATGTGCCCTGACAAGCATCCTGTTGGATATGAACCCATCTCCAAAGACTACAACCTCTAAAGCTACCATGACCCTATGAATGTTTGAGCACTTGTGATATATTTGATAGAATTTATTTCCAAAAGTTTCTCAGAGTGCAGAAAATCCATGCATGGTCTAATAGTATCTGAGACTACTGACAAGACAGTAAGATGAATCTGACAACTTGTGCTATGTTTTGAGGAAAGTCTTGACATGATACTTAATATATGATGTACTACTGACATCATGTGTATTAGTATGTGTTATCTTTTATAGTGAAATAAAACTCTAAGTTCTATTATAAAAGATAGAATCTGCAGCTATAGATGATGCATGTGCAGGTCCAGAAAGGCCAAAATGAACACCGACATAATTTAAAAATGAATAAAATTTTTAGACAATGATAATTTCAACTTATAAAATCAAATCCCCAGTTGAAACTTTGAAACAATACATATCTCCTTAAGTGCATTTCACATAAACCGACATTTGACATCTTTGAGTTGTAGCATAAGACCTCTTTAAATGGATCATGGCTTATAATCTCTCTCTTACTATTAGACGTAAGACCTTCCTGTATGGAGTTATGACTTTTCTATAGTTCTTTCTTTGGGATAGGATA
>NW_018165377.1:1278960-1280120 GCF_001263595.1 Phalaenopsis equestris
TGAACATTGATGTCTCAATTATCCCTAAGAAAGGGGTAATTATCATTTGTCATTCAATTTAAGTATTATGTGGGTGAAGACCCTTAAAGGGGCAAGTTAGTGTAATTTGAACACCTAGCCAAATTTTAATCCTAATTGGTCTTAGTAGTGTTTCAAGAATGTTTGACTTTGTTTATATTTATTTCTCTAATCCTCATTTAGTCAATTTTTTATTTAACTTAAGTCACTACTATGCCCTTTAAGACCTAGGTGAGTGTCTTAATTAGAGGGTTAAGTTTTAAGTAGTCATGATTCATGATTTGAATTTTATTTGAAAGTCAACATAGGGGTTTTAAATTGATTAATTATTAACTCCAAAAGTCATACCCTTAAGTCCAGGATTAATAAACTTCCAAATTTAAATAATTTAGAAATTTATTAATCTTAATTAAGAAAGTGAGATTGGTTTCTACCAATTAACCCCTTTGTATTTCAAAGATCAAATAAATTGATTAAGATTAGAGGTTACCCATTTTCCCTTCTTGAATTAAGCCTAAATGTTAATTAAGGCAAAATCTTCCAAATTACACATTTGCCCCTAAGGCTTTAACACTTCATAATTTGTCAAATTAAATTTAAATAACTTTAAAATTTTTATTATACCTCGTTCATGGGTCAATTAAGACATCAGAGGAAAAAATGTGATTTTTGAAAGTTTAATTTAATTTATATAATTATTTTCATGCAAAAATAGGATTTTTCAAAGTAAATTATAATCCCTTGAAATTTTTACTGGAGGTATACATAGACTAGAAAAGCCTTTGGACAAAATTTCATAATTTTTTGAATTCTCTGTGAGTTATTAGAATTATTTTAAATTCTGGGTTATTTAATAAAATTAAAATAATTTTAAGTGGTGAAAATTAAGTTTTGTATTTTTAAAAAATCTCCTTCAGGTCAGAGACCATTTTGTATTTTTGAAAAATCTCCCTAAGGTCAGAGAACTTAGAGGAGCAAGTTTTATATTTTTTTGATTTTTTCTTGATTTATTGGAATTATTTTAGTGAGAACTCATTTTTAGCCTTTTAAAAATTATTTTTAAGCTTTGAAAATAAATATCTTCATTTATAAAATCAGGAAAAATATTCTAATTGTTCCTAAGTGATTAGGAAGCAATTTAA
>NW_018165377.1:1281353-1282063 GCF_001263595.1 Phalaenopsis equestris
GAGGCTATTTCAGAGGGTAATTTGATGGGGCTTTGTCTTCTCTTGCTGTTGTAAAGGTTTGGGCACAAGTAATTGAAGTTTGGTGGAGTTTTCAGGGTTGTCCTGTTTCTGCCTCAATTTTCAAGCTCAAAATTAGCGTTATAGAGGGGAATCAAGGCAATGGAGTGATTTAAATGGGCTGTGGAGGTCTCAAAGAAGCTCTGTGAGTGATTTAGGAAGCTCTCTCTGAGAAAATTTTTAGCACACCTCCTATGGCCATGGAGGTGAGTTTTTATAAAAATGGTCATAGGGTGGCTCTCAGGGCAAATGTTTGGGTGCATTGTGGTGCTTAAGTGGAGGGCAGAGGAGCTCTACAATTTGATTTGGTTGAGCTAGCCTCTAGGTTTAATTTGGGTGAAATTCAAGAGGGGGTAGCCCTCAGTTTTGGCTTCTCAGGCGACTAGTCTGGTCAGCCATGGCTGGGGGAGGTGGCTAGGAGCTCAAGGAACCTAGAGGAATCCATCTCAGCAATTTAATGCAAATGTACTTGTATTTGTGAAAGATATCTTAAGCATGTGCATTTTTAGAAATAAGATCCCTTAATTTGGGGGAACTTTGGTCCATGGCTTGATTTAGGTGGTTTCATGGTGTTTGTACTGGTCACTAAGTCCAACTAATGGCTGTGGTGGAGTTAATTTGGTGACTTTAAGGTGGTTAGGTCACATTTAGTG
>NW_018165377.1:1283074-1287351 GCF_001263595.1 Phalaenopsis equestris
TTGGTGAGTGATTGTGAGTGTAGATGAGTGTAGTGAATTCCTTAGCTCCAGACCAACAACTAGGGTTAACCTTAAGGTCAAACAATCTTAAGGGTGACTCATCTTGAGTTTCCCCCATAGTGACCCCACCTACTAAGTACTTAGAGGTTATGACCAATATGTGGAACTTCAAGTTGAGAAGAGAAGGGGAGAATTTCTAATGGTGAGGGTTCCATGACTAGTTTTCTAGGAATAGTCAACAAGAAAATTCCTATGGCTAGACCCTAGGCTACTAAAGAGGAAGAACTAAACCTCAACCCAAAAAGAGGTCAACAATGATGCGCCAAAGACCCGAAGACGCCAACTCACTTAAAAAACCACAAAATCGCATGGACAAGCTCCATTTTTACAGCTTGGGTTGTATCCTACCTCTAAACCTTGACCTAGGGCTTCTTATTGAGGGTGGTAGAGAAGATTTTGGAGGCCAAAACTCATAGATTTCATCTTATCTTAGTAAGAGCTTCAATTTAACTTAGAAATTTTTTATTTTCACCCTGAATTTTTCCTACATTATGGAAGATCCAAAATTTAGGATTTTTGATGAAAAAACTTGAAGAAAACTCATGGTGAAAAGTTTCTTACCAAATAATCTTGCTTGAGGAATTAGATTTTTGAGTTAGTAATTTGTTTGAATTTATTTGGGTTTTCGTAGAAGTTCCAATGGCTCCCCGAGTTAATAGAGGAAGGTCGTCCGAAGATTTTGATTCACGAATATTTGTTAACTTTAAGGCCCAACATAGTTACAATACTCAAATGAAGACCAGAAGATTGATCCAAGAACGAGCATTTGCAAACCTGGGCGGTGAGATCAAAAGGTTGATCCTTGCCAGAAATTGGGAAAGATTATACTACTTCACTGCAGTAGCAATTGTCCCCATGATTCAGGAGTTCTACGCTAGCCTGAGGTTCACTACTAGTGACCACATACTAGTTAGAGGTAAACATGTCCAATTACTACTGATCGGATCAATGTTTTTTATGGTCTAAGGAATGTATTTTTTGATGAATACGCTGCATTCGTGGTGACTGATTCATTGATGGATGAAGTGCTTACCCAAGTGATTGCATTTTTGACTGATGGAAGAGGAGAGTGGATGATTAAGAATAATAAGATAGTTAACTTCCTCGCTTCCATGTTGACTAGCCAGTCAAAGGTATGGCATTACTTTATTTCTGTTAGATTATTGTCAATGAATCATCTTACCGATGTTACAAAACATAGAGCGGTGTTGAACTATTGCATTCAGAACATGAAAGTAATAGATGTTGGTGCACTCATAGTTCATCATGCTCGAAGCATAGCTGGTAGTTCTATAGCTGATGGTTTGGGATACCCTACTCTAATTTTCACTTTATGTGAGCAATCAGAAGTAGAGTCCCGTAGAAACAAAGAAAGATTACAACTATAGAATCCTATTAGGAGGCATATGATTCAGAGAGCTGAATAATTTGTTGAATCTAGAGGGGGAAAAAGGAATATACCCTCTACATCAACTGCAGGGGCATCTACTTCTCACCCTACATCATTAGAAAACATTATGGACCAACTCATGATTCAAAAATGAACATAATTAATATTTATAGTCAGTTGGAAGAGATTGGAGCAAGAAATGTTTATAATGATGAAATCAATAGATGAGAGTTTAGCATGATATAATTTTGAGAATGCTATGGGGAGACATCTTAGGGGAGAGCCCAATGTGGAATTTCCTCCTTGCCCCAGTTTCACACCCTATGCTCTATTCAGGATGAAGATGAGGAAGAAGAAGAAGAAGAAGATGATGATGATGATGATGAGGAAGGAGATGAAGACTGATATTTTTATAAGTCTAGTGTAGTTTATTTTTGTGTTTGCTTGTTATTTGTGATTGAAATGTGTTGTATTTTCATTTGGAAATTGTTGTAGTAAAAACTTTCATGTTATGTTGTGGACATAATTGTAATAGTAACTGCAGACTTTTACTGTTTCTGCATTTTTAGTATTTTCAATTTTATTTTTTAGTTTTTATATTTCTATTTTTAATTATCACCAAGTTCTTTAGAATATATTATGTTTCATTTAATGCTTTAAAGCCTATGTTTTTAAATTTAGCTGTATGTATTTTTAAAGTTAGTGCTTGCAGTATACCAAAGCCCAGTTTCATAGACAGAAATCCTCTATAGGTTTGTTTTTATTTTCATGCATTTACTATTTTTTTCATCTACTAAATTCTATACAAAAATATTTTTAAAATTACTTAAAAGCTTAAGTTTAGGGGGAAGAAAAATTTCTTTTGAAAAGAAGTAAACTAAATTTTATTTTTCCTCAATTAACTATTATTTAAAAAAAAAACTAATTTAACATGACCTAGGGATATTAAGATTTAACTTTAAATGACTATACTTATGTTTATAAATATTATGATAAATTTATGTAAAATTTTTTTAATAATGAATGTCAATTCTAAAGTTAAAGATATTTGGTATGATAGGATAAGACTATGCTTTTCTATTTAAAGTAAAAATTGTATTTTTGAAGTATTAAGAATTTTAGAGTTTCATGTAAGAAAAAAAGAATGAGACTTTATGAAAAATCATAAACTAATATGAATTTATAAAGTGAAGAAAGGTATGGAGTTTTAACTTTAAGAAGAGGATAATGAAGTTCATAGTTATTAAAGGCTATCCAGATATAATAATCCTCACTTGAAAAGAAAAAAGAAGAAAAAGAAAAGAAAGGATTGAAAAAAATCCTAAAAGAAAAAAAAAAGAAGAAAAAAAAAGGAAAAGAAAAGAAAAGAAAAGAAAATTAAGTGAGGAGAAGCTTGAGGAGAAGCCTAATATAAAATTGACTTCACTTGAATCAACTTAAGGAAGGAGCTTTATTACATTTTCTAAACTTGTATTGGAGTTTTAGTAGCATTCCTAGTAATGTCTTCATGGAGTTCTTTTTCACATGAATGTTCTAAATGTCCTTAATATGACAAATTACAACTCTTCTTGAAATAAATAGAGATTCAAAAATTGTAAATTTGATTACTAAGTATTCCTAGACTTAGAGTTTGAATCTAAGTTATTAAAGCTTTTTTTTTTAAATTTTGCTATTCTAATTATTAAATTAAAGTATAGAAGTTATAAGTAAATCTCTATCAGAAGTTATAAGTAGTATAGAAGTTATAAGTAAATCTCTATCCTAAGTCATATTTTTATGTAGTAAAAGTGTCACTTGAGGACAATTAATATTTAAGTTTAGGGGATTTTGATATACCGAAATAATATACTATTTTAAGTACCTTTTTTATGCTTATTTTTGGTGATGTTACACTTTAAAGAAGGGTATTTTCATGTTTTTACTGCAGGTATATCATTTTTAGGCATTGGAGCAAAAATGACAAAAAGGACGAAATTTGGAGCCAAAACAACAAATTTTGGGATTATGGCGTTGATACACCAAACTAGTGCATGATGCACCAAAATCTAGAGAACTAGTGCATGATGCGCTAGAGATGACTTTTTGCTGATTAAGGCGGTTTGAGACAAATTTTATGCAAATTTTCAAAGGGACACTTATTTTACACACCCATTGCAGTAATTCAATACATCTAGACACTTTGGAAAGTTATTCTATGAAGGGATAGGTTTCTTGGATCAAATGACACATCTTCTTAATTTAAAAGAATTGACTTTTGGAGGGAATTTTGGAGGAAAATTTGAATTCTATTTGAATGGAGGCAGCCCAAAATAAAAAAAAGGAAGACTTTAAGGAGTTTACGGGGGATGAAAAGGAGAGAAAGTGGGGGTGGCGTGAAAGGCAAGGAGAAGAGAAGAAGAGATGTTCTTCTAGGGTTGTAAGAGGAGAGGTAATGTGAGAGATTTCTTCTTCATTACACTTCTAAGAGAGAATTGAGTGTGCTTGTAAAGAGAGGATGACTTGGAGAGAACTTCTAGGGATTTTATTGGGAAGGATTGTAAGATAAGTTGTGATTGTAAGATAAGTTGATTGTAAGATAAGTTGTGTCTTTTATTTCTTTTTCTTTGTAAACTTGATTTTATATATGAAATCTGAGTTTTGTCGTATCCTTCTCATGAATTCTGTGTAGTCTTTTTTATACTTCTCTCTACTTTGTGATATGATTTTGTGAAGAATTGATTTTTTTCTATGGTTTTAAATGTTAATAAATTGTGATGATTTGAACTCCGATCTTTGTTTACTTTTCGATCTAGCCAATTGAAATGTTAAACCATGAAATGTTAAACCA
>NW_018165377.1:1287428-1291507 GCF_001263595.1 Phalaenopsis equestris
TTCATGACATTTGATTTCATGGGAGAGTATGTCATTCATGGAATTGAGTGCAAATAAATAGGGAAATATATTTTGTTGGATGCAAAATTGGAGATTTTAAGGTGAAAAATTAAAATCCACAATTTGGCCCAGTTGATTGGAAACTAATGTGAGATTGTTAGCCTTCAGGGGAAGGAGTAGTGGGAGCTCTAGAGTGGCAACCGATATCCTCCTAGTCCTAGCCTAACCACAGAATTAGGACCACAGAATTAGGGACAAAACTCTTGATTAAACAATGTTCTTTATAACACTCAGAAGAGGGTAAAGAATAAGATTACTCCTATCTAGCACAAAACATATTATATATATATTTTCAAATGATTCTCATTTATTCACAATCCATATACTCATTGTAAAGGGGAAAGATGCTTTCTTTAATTTAAATCTTCCGTCAACAAAACTTTACTCAGTTTTTGTAATTTTACTTTTGAAAGTTTAGTTTTTAGTTAGTTAATTTTGTATGTCAACTGCATTTTATATAACATTCACCTTAGTAGTTAATATTCAAACTTCGCAATTTACTTTTATTTTTTGAATTTTTAAATCATAAAATAATTTTAAGAATTTACTTATAGATTTCTCCAAATGCCCTGTGGGAGAAATTTTTAAAGATAAACTATTTTCATAAAGGGAATTTTTGTTGGGATTATATTGCATATTTATTGTTATATTTGTCATGTGTATTTTTGTAATAATAAAAAATATTTGCAAAATTTACACACTAAATCTACCCGCATCACAGGGTCATTTCTCGAGCACTTTGGAATCTATTAGACATTTTGAAGGACAAATTGAACTTGTTATATTTTGTTTTAAGAAATCATCCATTAAGATCTTTCGTGTTTTACTGAGTCATGATTTAAGGGTTCAGAAACTACACCTTCATCTACTCTTGCAATTTATTTAAATTTCTTGCAAAATTATATAATTGTTGCAAGTTCTAACGATTCAGCAGAAATGCCGAGAAGATGACAGGTATGCTTTTACAATGTTATTTAATTTCTATAATTTTACTTTCTGCAATTTACTTTTGCTACAAAATATTATAACTGCTTGTTTGTGCACTTTACTTTACTTGCAAAAAAAAAAAAAAGCAAAACCTTTTTCAAAAAATTAATCAACATTTTTAAAACCTAAAAAAAATGTTTCAAAGGTAACCGTAAATCCTAATAAATGTCACTAAACATAAAACATCATTTTGAATTTATGGGAGTCCCTCAGAGGAGATAACCTACGGTTGCTAAGGAGATCTCCCCAGTTAAAATAAGCCTCACAACTCATTTAAGCTAAGTAAATTCAAAAGAAAATAGTTATATCAGAATGAGGGAACCGTGAGATTTTAACCAGTGTCACTATAATCAACTTTAAGCCCCCTATAATGATTAAACTTTTAACTCGTCATTTAAACCTTTGAACCTTAGACTTAAGGATTGCTACTTGGTCGAGGAGCTTGGAGCTAACTCCGTGGGCAGCCTTCTAAAAATCTGCAACAGCATGAGGATATACAACAACACATCTTTCCTTAGAATTAAACAGCAAGCCATAGGATTTCAAGGTTGTCTACCTAGTGTGACATAAATCCTCAACTCATCTTTAGGCTTTTGCACAATCATGTTGTGTTATATAAGCCCTAACTTATTTTAGGATTTTGAGGTTGTCGTTTGTCACAACCTTAATCCTCACATCTTCCGGGCTATTTGTGCAACCGTCTCGCCTAAATGTAAGCCCTGATTATTAAAATTAGCAGGAAGTAACATTTAAAAAATTCTTCTTCTCGAAATTGAAGCTAAACCATAGGATATCTTGGGAAGTCACAGAGGTTCTCCTCGGGATCCGTGACATTGCCTATTTTTCTTCCTTTGGATTCTAAAATAAAATGTTCCAAATTTGAGACATTCCTATTTCACACCTCTTTGTCTGATCTTTTAAAAAGTCCTACCCCTTGAATTCTTCGAAGACAGTATTCCCTGATCTTAATCGAGAGTTTTCTTAGGTGACTTTGGTTATCTAAGTTGTAATTAACTATAAGGGCTTGCCCTTATAAGAAACTTTTAAGAACCCAGCTTAATATAAATCCTTTTTAATTAATTATATCAAATAAGGGAACATGTCTGTCAACATAAAAAAAATGATATTTTCGAAAAATGATATTCTCGCAAACTTAAACAGATGTCATAAATTCTTTAGTTTATTTAATTGAGCCTTATCAATGAGTAGTGTATCTATTCTTCAAGATGGATGCATTGCTTGCGATATTAGACTTGTTTATTTAAACTACTGAGGATATGAGATCGGTTTGGTCTTGTGTTTTCAAACTTAAAATATTATTTTTCAAAATTATATATACACATATATTAAACAAAACCAGGCACCGGGATATCCAGTCCGACAACCGATAACTTCTAATTTGGCAACTGACACTTCCTAGGAAATACTCAAATCTTTTGGACGTTGAAGAAACAAAATAAGGTGGCTCTATCCTCTACTGAAGCCAAGAATAGGGTGTTAGTAGTTTTAACATTAGATTGTCATTTGTTAAGACATCTTCTTACAAAGCCTAGAGGGTAGTAAATTCAGCTAACAAAATTCCACAATGACAACCTCTCTTCCATGACTATATTAAACAATCTAGTATTACATACATACATTAAACATATTGAAATCATCTATCATTTTACGGGGGATCAAATTCATTTTAGGAAAATTTAGATTCATCATCCATGCACATAAGAAAAACCTATTTATATCTTCACCAAAGCTATAACAAACTAAAATTTAATCTCTTGAAATCCATGCTGCAAGTTTTCTCTAAGAAATCTCACCTTAAAGGGGGAAACAACTACTAGAACAACATTATTCCATGTGTAGATCATTACTACCTAAATGACATAATTTGTAATAATATGATGCTTTGGCTTTTGATCCCAACTTTTATATGTCAACCCGATGTAGGCAATTATATTCTTAATTTTTTCCTCACTTATAATTCTTACTTTACAACGACGCTAAAAACTTGATCACTGATGCGGTGAGAATTTATTAAGCTTAATAATAATGATGCAATGTAACCGAAAATATAATATAATTTTTATGAAAATAATTTATCTTTAAAAACCTCTTTAAAATCTCAATTTTCGTTTACATACTACGCAAGTATATGTATCACTCAAGTAATATAAGGCTCTAATGGAGTCCTAGATATCGATCCCACAGGGAAGCTAGAAATCTATATAATCTAGTTATTTATATTCTATTATAATATAAAAACAAATTGAAGTGCTACGTTTAAAATTAAATTACTTAAGTGAAATGCTTCTAACTATGTAGATGAACGACTATAACAAGTAAATTTAACTAAATACTAAACTTTCAAAAGTAAATTGCTGAAATAAAATAAAGGTTTTTGTTGACAAAATGTTTAAGTATGAGAAAACATCCTTCCCCTTTACAATGAAAATATGGCTTGTGAAGAAATTGAAATCATTTGTAAAATATATTTAGAAATTATTTTGTGCCAAATAGGAGAATTCCTATTCTCTACCCTCTTCTGAGCGCTATAAAGCACATTGATTAATCCAGAGTTTGGTCCCTAATTCTGTGATTAGGCTGGGAGGATTTCGGCTATCACTCCAAAGCTCCCACTACTCCCTCCCTTGAGGGCTAACATGCTCGCATTAGTTTCCAATCAACCGAACCAAATTGGGGATCTTAATCTGTCACCTTAAAATCTTCCAATTCTACTTCCATCAAATTATATTTTCCTATTTATTTGCACCCAATCTCATGAATGAAATATTCTCCCATGAAATCAAATGTGATTCTCCCTTTGTTGTAGAAATCGTATCCCCTTTTCAGAACATATAATTCTCAACACATTTTAAAAATTTAATTGGTCGGATCGAAAAGTAAACGAAGAGCGGAGTTCAAATCATCACAAAGTATTGACATTTAAAACCGTAGAAAATAGAATCAATTCTTCACAAAATCATTTCTTCAAAGTAGGGAGAAAGATAAAGAAGACTACTCAGAATTCATGAGAA
>NW_018165377.1:1291590-1297933 GCF_001263595.1 Phalaenopsis equestris
TCTCTCTTCTCAAAAGAATCTCAATTCCCTCCAAAATTCAAAAGTCAAAACTTTGAATTTCAAAAGATGTGCCTCCTTGATCTAAGAGTCAAATCCCATCAAATTGGAACCTTCCAAATTGTGTACATGCATTGAATCACTCCATGGGGTGTTGAGAACAAGCGTCCATTTGAAATTTTAATGCAAAATTTGTCTCAAATTGCCTTAATTTGAAAAAGTCACGTCTGGCGCATCATGAGCCAACGCTCTGGATTTTGGCGCATCATGCGCCAAACCCCAAAATCGGCTGTTTTTATTCCAAATTTCACTCTTTTTGCCATTTTTGTTCCAAATGACCCTTTTGCTAATTTTGCTCCAAATGCCTAATATGAAATACTTGCAACAAAAACACAAAAATACCCTTCTTGAAAATGCAATATCACCAAAAATAGACATAAAAAGGGTACTTAAAATAGTAATTATTTTTGTGGATCAAAATCTCCCAAACTTAAATGTTACTTGTCCTCAAGTGAAACTTTTATTACATAAAAGCATATGTTCTTAGGATAAAGATTAACTTATCGCTTCTATACTTTAGTTCAATGAATAGAATAATAAGATTTAAGAAAAATATTTAATAACTTAGGTTCAAACTCCAAATTTAGGAATATCTAGTAATCAAATTTAAGAGTTTTGAATCTATATTCTTTTCAAGAAGAATTGCAATTTATCATGCTAAGGACATTTAGAACATTCATATGAAAAAGAACTTCATAAAAAACTTCACTAGAAATGCTACTAATACTGCAATACAGGTTTAGAAAGTATAATAAAGCTCCTTCCTTAAGTTGATTCAAGTGAAGCCAATTTTTTATTAGGCATCTCCTCAAGCTTCTCCTTACCTATTTTTTTCTTTTCTTTTCTTTTCTTTTTCTTCTTATTTTTTTTCTTTTAGGATCTTTTTAATCCTTTCTTTTTCTTTTTTCTTTTTTCTGGTGAGGAATATTTTATCTGGATAGCCTTTAATAATTTTGAGCTTTGTCATCCTCTTTTTAAAGTCAAAACCCCACTCCCATTCTTACTTAATAAAGTTATACTAGCATATGATTTTTCATAAAGTCTCATTCCTTTTTTCTTACATGAAACTCTAAAATTCTTAACACTTTAAAAATACAATTTTCCCTTAAAATAGAAAAACATAATCTTATCCTATCATACCAAATATCTTTAACTTTAGAATTGACCTTCATTATTAAAAATCTTTACCTAAATTTACTATAATATTTATAAACATAAGTATAGTCATTTAAAGTTAAATCTTTATATTCAAGGTCATGTTAAATACATTTTGAAAAATATAGTTACTTAAGGACAAATTAGTTTTCCCCATTTCAAAAGAAATTTTTCTTTTCCCCACCCAAACTTAAATTTTTAAATGATTTTAAAATCATTTTAGTACAAAATTTTAGTTGGTGAAAGAAAACAGTAAATACATGTAAATAAAAACTAACTTGTAGAGGATTTCTGAACATGAAATTGGTTCTGGTATACTGTAGGTACTAACTGTAAGACTACATGCATGCTTTAAAGCATTAAATAAAACATAATTTATTCTAAAGAACTTGCTGGAAATTAAACACTTAAATACAAAAACTAAAAAAATAAAAACGGAAAATACTAAAAATGTAGAAAAAGTGAAAGTCTACAATTACTATTACAAACTACAAGCTCACAACACAACATAATAAAGTTTTGTTACTACAACAAGTTTTCCAAATAAAAGTACATCCTAATACAAACATAAACACATCAAAAATAACTAAGCAAGACTCATAAAATATCAATCTTTATATCCTTCTACTACATCATCATCATCTTCTTCTTCTTCTTCCCATGCTTCTTCATTTTCATCATGAATGTGAGCATAGGGAACAAAGCTGAGGAAAATAGAAAAGTTCACGTTAGGTTCACCCACAAAGTGCCTAACCATAACATTTTGAAAATTTATATCATGATGAAATCTTCTCTGTTGATATTCATCATTATATGCATTCCTTGCATCTATCTCTCCCAACTGAGTCTGTATATTAATAATATCATATTGTTGAATCATAAGCTGATCCATAACACCTTTCGACGATGCAGCACTAAAATTAGATGCCCTTATAGCAGATGTAGAGGGCCTATCCATTCTTCCACTTATAGACTCAACAAATGATTCTACCCTTTGAATCATGTGCTTCTGAATTAGATTATGATGTTGTAACCTCTCTTCTTTTCTAATGGATTCAACTCCTGATTATTCACATAGAGTGAAAATCAGGGCAGGATATCCCAAACCTCCAGCATTAGAACTACCAACAATAGTTCGAGCATTATGAACTATAAGTGCACCAACATCTATTGCCTTCATGTTCTGAATGGAATAATTCAACACAGCTCGATCCTTTGTAACATCAGCAAGATGATTTGTAGGTAAAAGTCTGACAGAGATGAAATGATGTCTCATTTTTGACTGAATAGTTAACATAGAAGCAGAGAATTTAACTATCTTATTATTCTTTATTTTCCACTCTCCTCTTCCATCAGTCAAAAAGGCAATAACTTCTTCCAGTGATGAATCAGTAATTAAAAAAGTGGGAAGACATTTCTAAGCGAGTCAAAAAGGCAATAACTTCTTCCAGTGATGAATCGGTAATTAAAAAAGTGGGAAGACATTTCTAAGCCCATAAAATGCATTGATCCTTTCAGAGGTAAATTCTACTTGCGTACCTATCACCAAAATTTGATCTCCTGCAGTGAATCTCAAGTTTGCATAAAACTTCCAGACCATAAGGACGATCGCCACGACAAGCCACAACAATGAAGTAGCAGAATCGCTCCCAATTTCTGGCGCAAATCAACCTCTCGACCTCGCCTCCCGTGTTTGCAAATGCCCATTCCTAGATCATTCTTTTGTTCTCAAATAAGGTATTGTAACTGTTTTGGGCTTTGAAACAAAAAATTGTCGAGCATCAAAGTCATCAGAAGGTCTTCCTCGCTTAAGTCAGGGAGCCATTGAAAGTTCTATGAAAATCCAAATAAATTCCAGATAAATTACTAAATCAAAAATCTAACTCCCTAAGCAAGATTATTTGGTAAGAAAATTTTCATCATGAGTTTTCTTCAAGAACTTTCATAAGAAGTCTCATTTTTCGGATCTCCCAAAATCCATGGTGAAAATAAAAAATTTCAAAATTAAAGTGAAGCTCTTACCAAGAGAAAATGAAATTTATGGTTTTTGTCCTCCAAATCCTGCTCTTTAGCCCGCAATGTGATGCCCTAGACCAAAGTTTTGAGGTAGAAGATGGCTCAAGAGGCATGGAGGTTGTCCTTGTGATTTTGCAGTTTTCTAGGCAATATAGTGTGTTCAGACTATTGGTGCATCATGCGCCAAGGCTCTATAAGTTGGCGCATCATGCGCCAGAGCGTATTTTTGCCCGATTTCGATTTTTGTGGAAATATACTCCATACTATTTTACATCAACCTGTATTTGACTCTACTAAACCTTTCTAAGCATAATTAACATCAAACTGACACCAAATTTTCACAAACAACGCAAAAATCATATTTATATACAAAATCTGAGTTATGACAAACTAACATTTTTCAAGCCAACACACAACAAATTCGGTGTTTTAAAGCAAACCAGCATCCTAAACACTGAAATCTAAATATCGAACTTCAAAGCAAATAGCATAGATTGTGCAAAAACTTAAAGTAAAGCAATCCAACATAACAAACTATAACAAATAATACTAGACAAAACCTTTTGTGCTTAATTTAGCTTCACTCCTCTTTGTCACTCTCGTTCTCCTGGAGATCTCCCATAGACTGGTAGTACACATACAGATTGTAGAAGGGTCTAAATGGAAATTCATCAGTTGCATTTTCTTCCTCAATCAATGCATGCTTCTTGAACATACATACCAAACCATCTTCAATACGCCCGGTATGTCCAAAATGTTCCTAGTCTCCAATCCAGGTGATCCATCCAGCATTTTCGAAATATTCTCAATTGCATGCATAAGATTATACATCTCTCTCTCAATCTTTTTAATTCTCTTTGAAAGTGCACTCGAGTTGTAGTAGGGTTGAATAGGCAATGAATTCTGAGATCCTTGATCCATTAATACATCCATAACATTTTCATCTTCCATTCCAATGCAACTGCAGTAGACTTCAGGATCCATCGACTTACAAGGTAGTAATACTTTCTCCTAAATTTCATAAGGTACTTGCGATTGAATGTAATGTTGGAAATTAGTAGATGGTTGTCCCAATCTGGTTGCAGATCCATTCACTATCAAACCTAAAATAGATTTCGCAATTATGGCTCTAATATCAACAGGTTTTCCAGTTTGAATACAGTAATTCAAAATAACACTCTCCTTCGTAACCTTACTAATTTCATAGTAGGAAGTAATTTCGAGGAAATGAAGAAATGTCATGCCTTTGAAGTAGGATTTATTTGAAGTAGGAGCCTTTGAAGTAGGATTTAATAATGCTAAAGAAAAACTCACATTCCCATCATCTTGGGATTCCCAATTAGCATTTTCATTCCTAAGGTAACGGTAGAGTTCATTCATGTTGTCTCTTGTAGGGCTAAAATTTGCATAATGGCAGACATACACATTCTCGATCATAAACATTTCATTGATTCTCGTAGGAGTGAACTGCACAAACTTAGATCATTCCTTGGTTGATCCCATGAAGATTTTCATAAAATTCTTTCACCATATGGATGACTACAGTGACAGTAATGTAGCAAAGCACTTCCAAATGCCTCTGCGCAATAACTTCTTCGACTTGAGTATTCTGTGTGTTGAATCCTCGATTCATAAATTCTCTCTCTTTGATAAGCCTCTAGCCTCTTCTTCACTATAAATTTATAAATTGATCATGCAACTTCTGTGCATCGAAACTGATGAACTTTCTTCGGTTGAAAATTCCAAATCTAGCAGAGTTTCTAGAGTAGGAAGCTATTCCAATTGAAAAGTGGTGACTCTTCCCTCATTTTCCTCCTTAAAAATTTGTCTTCGAGTCAGTTTTTAGAAGTTATATGAAGGTATCCTCGCCAAAAACCCTCATTTGACTTAATCATTTTCGTCTCTTATATGAAGGTATCCTCGCCAAAAACCCTCATTTGACAATCATTTTCGTCTCTTTGGCGTGCATCATGTGTCGATCTGGCGCATCATGCGCCAGCTCTCTGGAAATCGGCGCATCATGCACCAGTTCCAAAATTTTGCCGTTTCGATTTTTATCAAATAAATTCTCATTCTTTTCACAACATTAGACAAACAAAGATGGATCAAAACATTTTTCTTAAATACATAAATTACATAAAGAGATAAAACATAAACATATATATAAAATTTTAAACAAAAACTCAAAAATCAAAGTAACCAATGATACATATGGTTTGCTTCCCACAAAGAGCTTGGTTTAATATCGTCAGCTCGACATTCCCAGCCTCATTTTGGGTGATCCAACATGATAGTGTCTTTAAAATTTTGTATATGACCATCAAAATAAGGTTTCAATCTGTGCCCATTTACTTTAAATATTTTTCTAGTCTTAGTATCTTCAATATTGACTGCTACATAGGTATAGAATTTTATAACTCTGAATGACACTTTCCACCTAGACTTCAATTTTCTAGGAAATAATTTTAATCTTGAATTATATAATAAAACTTCCTATCCATGTTCAAATTCTCTTTTTACTTTCTTTCGATCATGCCATTCTTATAAATCATCGCATTATCATAAGATTCATTCCTAATTTCCTCAAGCTCATTCAATTGCAAAAATATTTTCTCACCAGCTTATTTGAAATTGAAATTAATTTCTTTTATCATCCAATAAGCTTTATGTTCTAATTCAACTGGCAAGTGGCAAGTCTTTCCAAAAATTAATCTATATGGGGACATTCTTATAAGTGTCTTATAAGCTGTCCTATATGTTCATAATGCAATATCTAATCTAATAGACCAATCCATTTTGTTAGGATTAATACTCTTCTCCAAAATTTTCTTAATTTCACGATTAGATACTTCCGCTAAACCACTATTTGAGGATGATAAGCAGTTGCAATTTTATTTATTATATTATGTTTTTCCGCCAATCTTGCAACTGTTGCATTTTTAAAATGAGATCCTCCATCAGTAATGATTACTCTCAGCATTCCATATCTTGTAAAAATAGTCTTAATTAAAAATTTTGAAGCACTCCGAGCATCACATCTAGGTAAAGCGATTGCTTCTATCCATTTTGAAACATAATCTACCACAATCAATATATATACATTTCCAAATGAAGG
>NW_018165377.1:1298073-1301460 GCF_001263595.1 Phalaenopsis equestris
TATATATATATATATATATATATTAACATCTCTAAATATAGTAGGTCAAAAAAATCCATATTGTAAAATTTTTCGAGCAGTTTTATCATTCCCAAAATGTTTTCTAAATTCATGATCATGATGTTTTTCAATAATCTCCTGAATTTCTTTATAAGGAACACATCGTCTTATAATTAAGTCTTTACATTGTTTATATAAATGAGGATCATCCCAAAAATAAGATTTTGTATCATGAATAAATTTCTTTTCCTGTTGTCTTGTCAATCCATATGGTAAAATACCACTAGCAATATTATTTACAATATCAGCATACCAAGGTATTTCTCATCCTTTTACAGTATCTTTAATCTCTCTTTCAGAATCAATAATTTCTTCATGTTCTAACCTCGATAGATGATCAACTATTTGATTATCAGTCCCTTTCATATCAACTACCATAAAATCAAATTCTTGCATCAGAAGTATCCATCTAATTAATCTTGGTTTAGCATCCTTCTTTTGCATTAAATATTTAATAGCAGAATGTTCAGTATGCAAAACACATTTAGTTCCAATCAAATATGATCTAAACTTATCAAAAGCATACACAATGACTAATAACTCTCTTTCGGTGGTGGTATGGTTAATTTGAGCATCATTAAGAGTCTTACTAGCATAATATATGACATTGAAAATCTTATCATATTTCTGCCCTAAAATAGCTCCAATTGCATAATCACTAGCGTCACACATTAGTTCAAAAGGTTTCTCCCAGTCCGTTCAAATAATTATAGGAGCAGTGATCAATTTTTCCTTTAAATTTTCAATGGCTTTAAGGCAATCTTGGTTAAAGTCAAACTTTATATCTTTTTCTAGAAGTTGGCATAAAGGCTTAGTAATTTTTAAAAAATCTTTGATATATCGCCTGTAGAATCCACCATGTCCTAAAAAGCTCCTAACTCCTCTTACATTAGTTGGTGAAGGTAGGTTCAATATAAACTGAATTTTTGCAGAATCTACTTTCATGCCATTTTCTGAAATTTTATGTCCAAGAACAATTTCTCCTGTAGCCATAAATTGACATTTCTCCTAGTTCAAAACAAGATTAGTCTTTTCACAACATTCCAGAACTTTTTCTAATTAATTTAGACATATTTTAAAGGAAGTTCTGATTACAGAAAAATAGTCCATAAGGACTTCAATCCATTTTCAATCAAATCACTGAAAATTGACATCATACATATTTGAATTGTTGCAGGTGCATTACATAAAAAAAAGTCATTTGCTGAAAAAGCAAAAGTTCTATAAGGACTAGTAAATGTTGTTTTCTCTTGATCCTCAAGTTGATCCTCAATTTGGTGATAACAGGTATATCCATCTAGAAAATAAAAATATTTGTGCCCAGCTAATCTATCCAACATCTGGTCCAAAAAGGGTAAAGGAAAATGATCCTTTCAGGTTGACATAATTTAATTTTCTATAATCTATGCAAATTCGCCATCTAGTGACTTGTCTTCTTGATATTAATTCATTATGCTCATTTGTAACTATAGTCACCCCTCCTTTCTTTGAAACACAGTAGGATTAACATAATCCTTTAAAGGTCTCTGGCAGTTACATCAAAGTTTTGTATACTCAAATGAATTTCATCAGCTGTAGGATTAACATAATCCTTTAAAGGTCTCTGATGATGTTCATTTTCATTTTCAACATTACCTGAGTTGCAAGCCATTTTGATAGAATGATTTTTCTCTTTTTGTTGTTTTCAAATCTCTTTTTATTGTTTTCAAATTTTTCTAACAGTTCTTTCTAATTCAGAATCGTAAGGTACTAAGTTTTCAGATCTTATACTATGCATAAACAAAATAAAATTGTTTTTCTTCCTTTGGGGATGGGGTGGTGTGTTCAGAAACCATCTTGGACACTGCATCCTATTTGTCCAGGCTCCTGTTTGTGTTGTGGATGCTGTTGAAGCTGAATTAATTGTTGTGACGCTAAATTAATTGTTGTTTATTGGGCTATCACTCTTGCTAAGATGAACCATTGGCATGATTTAATTCTTGAGGGGGATTCAGTTGAGGGGGATTCAGAGGTACTTTTACAGATGCTACAAGATGGAAGACAAGCTTCTTGGTGTAATGTTCAATGGGCTAACAAAATTATGTCCATGCTATCTACTTTTAAGGTTCAATTGGCTTTCATTTGCTCAATATGTATAAATAAACACAATAAGTAATTAAAATAAGAAAACACACTAAAATATGAAAATATTCAAACTAAACTACAAACACTCCTTTTTATTTAAATAAAAATAATTCAAATAAATAAAATAACTAATATTTTTTGTTACTTCCCCGATAATGGTGCCAAAAACTTGGTGCAGTGAGAATTTGTTAAGCTTAATAATAATGATGCAATGTAACCCAAACTATAATATAATTTTGATGAAAATAAATTATCTTTAAAAACCTCTTTAAAATCTCAATTCCTGTTTACATACTACGTAAGTATACGTATCACTCAAGTATTATAGGGCTCTAATGGAGTCTTAGATATCGATCCCACGGGGAAGCTAGAAATATATATAAGCTAGTTATTTATTTTCTATTATAATATAAAAGTAAAGTGAAATGCTAAGTTTGAAATTAAACCACTTAAGTGAAATTCTACTAACTATGCACATGAATGACTATAACAAGTAAATTAAACAAAATGTTAAACTTTCAAAAGTAAATTGCTGAAATAAAATAAAGGTTTTTGTTGATGTAAAGTTCAAGTATGAGAAAACATCTTTCCCCTTTACAATGAAAATATGGCTTGTGAAGAAATTGAATTCATTTGTAAAATATATTTAAAAATTATTTTGTGCCAAATAGGAGCAATCTTATTCTCTATCCCCTTCCAAGCGCTAGGAAGAACATTGACTAATCTAGAGGTTGGTCCCTAATTCCGTGGTTAGGCTAGGAGGATACGTTAGGTGTCCCTAATTCTGTGGTTAGGTTGGGAGGATACCGACTGTCACTCTAGAGCTCCCACTACTCCCTCCCCTGAGGGCATTAGTTTCCAATCAACCAAACAATCAACCAAACCAAATTTGGGATTCTAATCTGTCACCTTAAAATCTTCCAGTCTCTAATTCTACATCCATCAAAGTATATTTCCCTATTTATTCGCACCCAATCTATAAATATCATCGATAATTTATATTAAATTGAATGAATAATTAATAGTCTTTTTGCTACTTTTCTATATCCCCTTTTCAGAACATATAATTCTCAACACAGTTTAACAATTCAATTGGCCAGATCGAAAAGTAAATGAAGATCAGAGTTCAAATCATCACAAATTATTGACATTTAAAACCGTAGAAAACAAATTCAAATCATCACAAATTATTGACATTTAAAA
>NW_018165377.1:1301562-1319377 GCF_001263595.1 Phalaenopsis equestris
AACACCATATATGAAAACAAGTTTACAAACAAAAGAAATAAAAAATACAACTTATCTCACAATTCTTCCCAAGCAAATCCCTAGAAGTTCTCTCCAAGCCTTTCTCTCTTTACAATCTCTCCCAATTCTCTCTTAGAAGTGTAATGAAGAAGAAATCTCTCACTTTCCCTCTCCTCTTACAACCCTAGAAGAAAATCTCCTCCTTTCTCTCTCTAACTCACGCCTCTCTCTCTCTCTAACTTTTCGTCCCCCCTTCTAGTCTCTCTAGGGGTTCTCTTTTATTAGTTGGTTCTCTCTTCTCAAGTGAATCTCAATTCCCTCTAAAATGCAAAAGTCAGAACTTTGAATTTCAAAAGATGTGCCTCTTTGATCCAAGAGTCAAATCCCTTCAAATTGGAACCTTTCAAAGTGTCCACATGCATTGAATAACTCCATGGTGTGCTTAGAACAAGTGTCCCTTTGAAAATGTGCGCAAAATTTGTCTTGAACCTCCTTAATTTGAAAAAGTCGCATTTGGCGCATCATCCGCCTTTTTTTTGGATTTTAGCGCATGATGCGCCAAACCCCAAAATTGGCTGTTTTTGTTCCAAATTTCTCTTTCTTTACCATTTTTTCTCCAAATGCCTAAAAATGAAACACCTTCAAATAAAACACAAAAATACCCTTCTTTAAAGTGTAATATAAAAAAAAAAGACATAAAAAGGGTACTGAAAATAATATTTTATTTTTGTGGATCAATCACCAGCAACAACTAGGCAAAAACTTGACTTTAAAGCAAATAAGAATACATATATTATATTTAAATATGGGATACTACGCAAGTATACGCATCATTATCAAGTAATATAATACTTTTTGATTAAGCCCCAAATCTCGAACCCACAGAGACAATAAATAATATGCAACTAAAATCAGAAGAAATTAGATAACAAATTCTATTTAGCAAAAAATTCTTACTTAAACTAGAGATGCTATAATAGGAATGAAAATTCGATTCTTTTGTAATTTTTTATAATTGAAAGTAAAATAAACAAATAACTAAATTTAACTAGATATTTGTAAGATAAATGCAATATAATTAAAATATCTTTTTCCTTATCATGATTTAGTAACAAGTATAGGAATTCTATTGTGAAAGTATTCAAATTGTATTCTACCAAATAGGAGGAATAATATTCCTTACCCTTATTAGAGATGCTATAAAGAACATTGACTAATTTAAAGTTTGAATAGTCTTGAAGATGGATTAGGTAGAAAATATAATAGCTCTCACTCTAGAGTTCCATTCTCACTCTAGAGTTCCATCACTCTAGAGTTCCATCTTCTCCCTCCACATGGGGGCTAACATCTCGTATCAAAACCTAAAATTATAAACCAAATTGGGGCTTTAGCCTGTCACTCTATGCCCTCTAATTCTACACTCTTTAAAGTTTATTTTCTTATTTATTTACACTTAATCATATGAATTTCATTCTCATCCATACAGTCTCATATGGTTCTCACCATTTGTTGATTGAGACAATACCATCTCAGATCTTACATGTTATCACAACTAATATTAACATCTTAATTGGCAAAATCAAGAAGTAAATGAAGTACAAGATTTAAAATCATCACAACTTCTTCCAACATTAAAGACCAATACTTCACACAACTTCTATACAATATTTAATCACTTATCAGTTTAAGGAAAATATACAGAAAACTACTCAGAATTCAAAGAGAAAACAAAACCACACTTAAGTTTGAAAGTAGAAATCATGCAAAAAACAAGAAGTCTAAATTAAAACCAAATGTAGTCACAACGATAATAAATTGTCTCAAATCCTCTCCACCAAAGTCTTGAAGTTCCTTTAAATCTCTTCCTTCACTTATAATACAAACTTAAAATAAAAAAGAAAGTGGAGGCGACGGCTATGAGCAACGACGGCAGCAGGTAGGTGACTGAACTGAGTTTGACAATGATGGATGATGGCTCTCTTCCTCTTCAGTTTAAGTGTTCTTTCATAATTTTCCAAAGGGTGTCTTGGTATCTCTTCAAAACGTGTCCACATTCAATGAATCTTCTAGAAGTTGCCTCTTTTTCAAAAGCCAAATAAATGAATTTTCGTGTCCATTAACTATTTCCCACATTTTCACCAGGGGTTGCTTCAAACACTTCTTCAAAAATTTAACCAAATTCATTGAATCTTCAAGTAACTACTTCTAGCACTTAAGCGAGAGGTACTAGGCGTTTAGGCGCAACCTTCTCTATTTCACTGACATGTAAGCGCTAGTTCTGCGCACTTAGGCGCCTCAGTTTAATTGCACACCTTCTTCATTTTTGCTTCAAATTTGATCCTTTTTCAGTCCTTTCACCATTTTTCATCTATTTGATTGTACCTAATAGAAAAAAACACAATACCTTCTATTAAAGTGCAATATCTCAAAAAATAGGTATAAAATTGTGTACTTAAAAACTATATATTTTAGGTGTATCAAAATCCCCCAAACATAAAATGTTACTTCACCTCAAGTGACGGTGATACGCCTAAAATATATTCAATTTTTCATATATTTTTAATGTCTATATTTGGTAATGTTCAATGATATTGCATTTTAAAGGAAGATATTTTGTATATTTTTGGTTTTAGGTACAAGAAATGGAGTTTTGGAGAAAAAGAAGTAAAAACTGTGCAATTTGGAGCAAAAACAAGCAAGAAAGAAAATTTTATCCTGACACGTTTTGATATGTCTTTCTATGCTTTTTCTCTTTTAAACTTCTCACATATTTGTGAATGAAATTACACTTTAAAGGAAGGTTATTCTTATGCTTATTTTATAGGTCTATATGTTAGGAATGCAATGCAACTGAAATGCGGAGGAAGCTAAAATGGAGCCAAACGAAGCAAAATGGTGGAGCTACTCAGGGTGGTCCCCGACGGCGCTAGAACCGACACTGACAGCACCAGAGTGCAGAGAGCAACGTGAAAATGGCGCCGATGATGCCCAAAATGGTGCCGACAGCACTCGAGACAGTTTTGACACAATGCTAGGCAAACTTCTAAAAGATTCAATGTATTTGGATGCTTTTTGGAAGGTTGCTTGAGGCATCTAATGGGAAAATCATCCCAACACTATAATAGAGTGCTTTTATGTCAAAAAAGGTGGTGTGTGTGAGTGTAAAAATGTGGAGAATGTTTAGAGATTTTATAATAGGAGTAGAAATGTAGATTTCTATATTTTTAGAGAGATTGGTGAGGGGATTTTGAGAGAATCTATAAGAGAAAGTTCTAACATTGCACGGATTAACGGGAGGCTTTGTGGGAGAGATTTTCATCTTTCTTTCTTTCTTTCATCATCTTTCTTTCAAAGGGAAAAAACTAAGTACTGTGTTCTTCATTATCTTATGATTTTGTAAACACTTATCTAGTGGATTTGCTTTGACAAAATGAATTTTTCCATTATGTTTTCTTCATGCATTATGATGTATTTTTCTTACTCTTTCTTCTTATTAGGAAATAGTGGCATGAGAGAATTATGCCATTGTTTTCTTTTTACTTTTCTTTTGCAATGAGTAGGATTCATGTTTAGGATTTTTTGATGCATGCTAGAAGATGTTTTAATTATAAATGTGATGATTTTCACTTGCACTTTATTTATATTACAATAAAGGCCTGTTATAGTGTTAAAATTTGTTGTAATTGCATTAAAACCCGAGAGGGCAGTGTAATTCTCAACAAAGTGAAACCACATTCAAATTCCATGGATGGTGAAGTTCATGGGGGTTGGATGTAAATAAATAGAGAAAAATATACTTTGATGGGCTATACTTTGATGGGCGTAGAATTGGAGATTTTCGGGTGACAGACTAAAATCCCCAATTTGGTCATATTGTTTGGAAACTAAAACGAGCACTTCAGGCAAAGGGAAGTGGGAGCTCTAGAGTGAGAGCTAGTATCCTCCCAGCCTAACCACATATTTAGGGACTAAACTTAGGATTAACCAATGTTTTTTATAGCACTCGGAAAAGGGTAAAGAATAGGATTGCTCCTATTTAGCACATACAATATTTAATGTTTCTTATTCCTTTACATTATTCAACTCACTACATAAGAATAGTAGTTTTTAACATCTCTAAATTATCCAAACCAATCATCCAAAAAGGGGTTATCATTAGAATTAACATTAGTATTAAGGAATAGTTATTATCATTACATTTAATTACATTTAACATTTGATTTAACATTTGCATTTAGGAGTAGTTGTTAAATAAAACACCATTTTAATCGACATTCCAATCTAAGGCCTGATAGTAGTAGACTAGAACTTTAACTAAGGACCTCTATTACTTGAGCGATACATATACTGGACTCCATTAGAGCCCTGTATTACTTGAGCGATACATATACTTGCATTTATATCATTGTGACTATATATAATATATAAAATTATTAATAAAAAAAATAAAGTCCGCATCAAGTTTTTGGCGTCGTTGCTAGAGATTAAAATCTTGAAGTAGTGGTGTCAACTTCATGAAGCATAACATATAAAAAAGTCGCATCAGACACTCCAATCTTTCAAAACCAAAATAAGTAGATTATGTAATATGAGTTTCATTAGGATATTCTAAATATTTGATCTAGAAATATATTAGTCCAATTTAGAAAAAAAAACATAGTTCATGAGACCAACTTAGAGTTTAGAAATTTTTAATGTAAAGAAGTCTGAAAAAAATGAGCTTCCATCTAGTTCAGAAATATTGTAAATTATCCAAATATAGAGTTCAGGCATTCTATCTTCTCTACTTAAGAATTTTTATTAAGAATAATTATACTTACTATATTATACCCTTAAGCTTAAGAGCTTCTCAAGTCTTATACTTTAAAAAGATTAGATGTAGAACCAATTTTTGATTAGGCACTAATCCTCAAGCCTCTCCTCCCCATTTTTTTTGTTAAGGTGAGGATTACTATATCTAGATATGCCTTTAATGATAAAGCAAAGTTTTGATATAAATCTTTTACTTAAAAATATAATAATAGTTTTGGAAATTATTTTTAATAAAAGAAATTTAAATATTGAAAAGGAATGTCTAACACTTCTAAAATTTTCAAAAATACAATTTTTTTCTACTAAAGATAGTTACAAATATTTATCATTTCCACAGTAAAAATTGTTAACTCTAAGTTTTTCTTCATTATTATAGGCTTTAACTAAATTCTTTTACTCATTTCTATACTCAAAATTTTACTTCTCTAATATAACTTCATATGCATAATCATTTTGTTTCAAATCAAAATCAAATTTATTTGTAGTACATTTGAGAAAAAATAAACTTTAAGTTTTTAGAAAATTTTCATCCCCACCCAAAACTAAAATTTTTAATAAGATAAAACATTTTAGTATCTTATTTATTTGTAGGCAGAAATGAAAACTAAAAATAACATGCTTACAAAAATTTTTACATTCTAAATAAACAAGTACAAAATTAAAAACAAGAGTAAAAATCTAATTGATCGAATTTAAATTTAATTTAAACATATAGAGATTCATTAGACTTCTATGCAGTGGAGTATAACATAAAAGCAAAAAAGCACACTTACAGACATTCACAACTGCATTATAAAGAAAATACCTGGTAGTAAATTGAAAATTTAAAACATAAAGTTCTTAAGAGAAAGTTAGTAATATTCTAAACCTACCCAAGATTTAGAATTAAGTTCAACACAGACTAACAAAATACACTAAACAATATTGTTATAATAATTACTACCATAGAAACAAAATATAACTACTGACAATAACATAAGTATATCACAACAATGTTTAATAAAATAAACCACAACAAAAGTAGTTGTCTCAACAAGTACAACTCCAAACAAAACAACAGTACAGTATAACTGTACCACAAAAAAGGTTTACAACAACAAAAAAATTAAACTACCATACTCAGTCTAATCTTCCTCCTCATCAGCATCACTATCGTCACTATGCAAAAAAGTTGTAAGCTCATATGATGGATATTCTTGGACTTGAAGGGAAAACTACACTTTCGTCACCTCTAATGAGGTTTTCCTGAGGTTTTCCAATGATTAGTGGAATTTCAACTCATAATCACAATGTCTCCTCATATATCCATTCATATGATCTACAAAATTTTCTAAATGTAATATTTTATCCACAATATAATTAATATTATCTAACATTCTTTGCAATAAATTTGACTGTGAATCAGATCCAAAATTCTGACCTTGTGATGTCGAATCACGTGAGGTAGAAGCACGAGATGTAGAGGCACTTAAACTACTAAAAAATCCACTTAGAACTACTAGAAAATCCACCTCTCCAACTAAAGATCGAGTGATGTGAATAAGACTTCACATTAAAACTTGTAATGGGCTTGAGTGGCTGCAATATCTCCTCTCAGCTATCAAATCTAACACTTGCCTGCTCGCATAAAGAAAAGATCAATGATGCGAATCCCAAACTTACAGTTGTAGCAATGACAACAGAAATGGTGTTAATTTCATAAAGCAGATCTCCAATATAAATGGACTTGAACTGCTGAATACAATGGTTCAAGATAGCTCTATCTCATATCACTTAGCTGAGGTGGTTGGTTAGTAGCGTACGAGCAGAAATAAAGTATAGTCACACCTTCAATGTGGCATCAAACATTGACATTGGGAAGTGACTCTTCTTTCATGAGTGATCTTCCACAATCCTCTTCCCACAGTCAATGATAATATAATCTCGTCCAACTCCTCCTTAGTCGGACTATAGTTTGAATAAAAACATAACATACTAGAGGGCAACTGGAAGAACTGGTTTATTAACTCTGGGAAGAAATACACTTGCTTTCCTCAAACCATGACCCTATCTTCCTTAACTTCAGCGAGATTCTTGTAGAATTCCCGAACAACAGAAATCACGGCCAAATCTTTTACTGCTCCACCCAAACTCTTAAAACACCTCTCAGGAACCAGTTTCCTTGACTGCATTGCATCGCTATATCTGTCCTGAGTTCTAGAACTAAAAAACTTGTTTGAATCAAAATGAGCTTTCCTTTTACTCCTCTTCATTCTGGGGCCATTTCTAAAAATCACAATAAATTCCAAATTCAACTTTAAATCATTATACTCAACTAGTAAAAGCTTAAAATATCAATTCTATGTATTTTCTAGAGATTTTGCTCAAATTTTCAACATGAATAGTGATTTTCGGTCAAATCCATAATGTGATCAAAATACATGGTGAAAATAAAAAATTTTTACATAGAATTAATGCTCTTACCTCAAGAAGATCAAATCTAACAAATTTGGCTTGAATCTAACAAGAAATCACCACTGAAGAGGTTGCCCTAGCTCTTAAAATCGCAAAAACCAAAGGTAGGAGATGAAGTTAGGGTAAAAATGGAGGTTTTTTAGCTCATAATTTCACTTTAAATCATTTGCGAACAAGTTTACGTGAACCAGCGCTTAAGCACAATTGGTTCAGCCCTTAGGTGCTTAGTCCTTGGATTAGCCAACATTTTAGCATGGGGTCTTGGCGTTTAGGCCCTAGTGCAAAAATTTTGATATTTTGTTTTTAAGTAAAACACACTTCTAGCCTAAGTCAACCACCCCTAAATGGTTTTATAAATTTTTTATAACTATTTTCTTCCCCTTCAACTCTCCTCTTTCTCAAGATTCACCAATCTTAACTAAATTGATTCAACACAAAATAACACCAAGTTTCACACAAATAAACACTTATATTAATTCACAAACAAATACAAACATTTACGATACATAAATTCTTAATTGAAAGATTCTTGGATGAGATAATTCCTAAGTAGAAACATTAAACAAACTTAACATTAAAAACACATAAGACAAACTTAACACTAACAAACAAACACTTAACACAAACAAACACTAAATAAAGAACTTAATTCCACTCTCCTCCACTCTCCCACTCTCCTTCCGGTGGAATGAATCCTGGCCTATCATTAGTCTCTCCTTGGGCATTTGGAATATAAATCTGATAGAACGAAGGGTGGTGAAGAACTCTAGTTGAGTCTTCTTCAATCCATTTGTTTTTCAAACACATAGCCTTGTCTGCTTCTTTAACAAAATTGGTATGACTAAATTACATATTAAGTTGCCATCCAATATGCTCCAAATGTACGTTAACTTTCATCACTTTTGCTTCAACTGAAGTCACATCAGCCTCAATTTTAGTGATTTTCTTTGCTATCCCTTCTATACTAACGGCTAGGAAATTGTTGTATAACTCTTGTGTACTCTAACTAATGAACTTCTTCTTCAAATCACTTTCTCAAGATGAAATCTTTCTTCTTCAAATCACTCTCCCCTTCTTCTTCAAATCACTCTCCCAAGATGACATGTTTCCAAGATCTCTCACTCTTCACTTAGAATTTAGGGTTAAAATCGAAGTGGGGTGAGAAATCTCTTCATTCTTTTTTATTTATAGACTCTAAACCTAGCCCAAAACTACTAGACATGTCCTCATACCACTAACCCACGATAAAACCTATAGAAATATAATTTAGCACGTTTAGTAAACTACCATGCTTAAGAGTTAAATGTTGGCGCTTAAACGCCAGTTCTTAATTTAGCACAGGTCAGCTTAACGTCCAAATACTCATTCTAACATGTCTAAGTCATCTATTAAAGTCCTAGAATCATTACTAAATTATTATATATTCAAAATACTAGCAAAATTTTCTAAATCAAACACAACAACATAACATTCAAAATAAAAACACATAGATAACTATGGGTTGCCTCCCACAACGCACTTAGTTTAATGTCATCAGCCCGATGTAACCAGCACTTATTATGGTTGACCCAATAACATAAGATCATTCAATTTAAGTTGATCCCCTAAAAAGTAAGGTTTCAACTTGTGACCATTCACTTAGAATATTTTCTCAGTTTTAGAATATTTAATATCCACAGCTCCATAAGGATAAACTTTTATGACGATAAACTTTTGATAAACTTTTATGACAACAAATGGGCCCATCCACCTGGACTTAAGTTTGCCTGAAAATAATCTTAACCTTGCATTATATATCAAAACTTGTTGCCCTGGCTCAAGATTTTTAATAAGATTCCTCTGATCATGCCACATCTTCATCTGTTCTTTATAAACTTTAGCACACTCATAAGATTCATTCCTTATTTCTTCAAGCACAATTAATTGCAATAGTCTTTTCTCACCAACATTCTTGAAATTATAATTAAATTCTTTAATAGCCCAATATGCTTTATGCTCAAGTTCAACTAGTATATAAGAAGTTTTCCCAAATATTAGCCAGTGTGGAGACATTCCTATAGGAGTTCAATATGCAGTTCTATATGCCCACGTATAGTAAAGTTTGACTGACCAATTCATTTTTATTGGATTCACAGATTTTTCAAATATTCTTTTAATTTCACGTTTGGATAAGTCAACCAAACCACTTGTCTGAGGATGATAAATAGTAGCAATTTGATGGTTGATTTGATATTTTTTTAATAATTTCTCCATCATTGCTTTTTTGAAATGACTTTTTCCATCAGTTATGATCACTCTCGACATCCCAAATCTATAAAATATGTTTGTTCTTAAAAACTTTGCAACACTTTGAGCATCACATCGAGGTAAAGCAACAACTTTTATCCATTTGGATACATAATCTACTCTATCAATATATATAAATTTTTGAAATATGGTATAAATGGTCTCATAAAATCTAATACCCAAACATCAAATATCTCAACTTCCAATACATAATTAAGGGGCATCTCATTTATCCTCAAAATATTGCCTACTCATTGACATTGATCATAAGTTTTGATATAAGTGTTAAATCTCTAAAGATTGTAGGCCAATAAAATCTAGATTGTAAAATTTTGTATGCTATTTTATCCAAAATGTCCCCCAAAATCAGAATTATGACATTTTTGGATAATTTCATAAAATTATTCTAAAGGCACACATTTTTGAATAATTAGATCCTTTCCTTGTTTATATAGAAATGGATCATCCCAAAAATAAGTTAGCTTCAGATAAAAATTTCCACTTCTTGTTGTATATCATTCCATAATGTAGAATATCACTAACAATAAAGTTCACAATGTCGACATACCATAGAACACTCCACTCATTAACACTGCATAATTATTCATCTGGAAAATGTTCATTAATTTATTTTTCAAAATAGCGTGGTTTTTCTAATTCAAACCTTGACAGATGATCAACAATTTGATTCTCAGCTCCCTTCCTCTCTACTATCTCAAAGTCAAATTCTTGCAAAAGAAGAATCCATTTTATCAGACTTGGTTTTGCATCCTTATTTTTCATTAAATATTTAATTTTAATAACAGAATGATCAGCAGAATGATCAGTATGCACAACATACTTAGTTCCAATTAAGTATGATCTGAATTTATCAAAAGCATATACTACTATTAATAACTCTATCTAAATTGTGGTATAATTAATTTGAGCTTCATTAAGAGTTCTACTAGCATAGTAAATTACTTTAAAAATCTTATCATGCTTTTTTTCCTAAAATAACTCCAATAGCATAATTTAATTCAAATGGTTTTTCCTAATCTGGTGAAACAATAATTGGTGCAGTGACTAATTTTTCTTTTATTAGCTCAAAAGCTTTTAAGCACTCCTTATCGAAATAAAAAATTACATCTTTTTCAAGAAAATGACATAGAGGCTTAGCAATTTTTAAAAATTTTTTAATATACCTCCTGTAAAATCCAGTATGTCTTAAAAAACTCCTAATTTCCCTCACACTTGTTGGGTAAGGTAAATTAGTGATCACTTGAATTTTTACAGGGTATACTTCCATACTATGTTCTAAACTCTAATGTCTTAAAACAGTTCCTCCTACTACAATAAATTTCATTTTTATTAGTTAAGGACTAAAATTTTTTCTACACAACGCTTAAGAACATTTGATAAATGTTCTAAACATGATTCAAATGAAGTTTCAAACACTGAAAAATCATCCATAAATACTTCAATTTCTTTTTCAATTAAATCACATAAAATAGTCATCATACATCTTTGAAATATAGTAGGGGCATTACATAAATCAAAGGGCATTCTTCTAAAAGCAAATGTACCATAAGGCTGGTAAAAATAATTTTCTCTTGATCCTTAGAAGGTATTTGTATTTGGTGATAACCAGCGTATTGATCCAAAAAATAAAAGTATTTATGCCCAGCTAGTCTATACAACATTTGATCTAAAAAGGGTTGTGGAAAATAATATTTTCAAGTGGCGAGATTTAATTTTCTATAATCAATGCATATTCAGCACTCTATGACTTGTCATGTTGGTATTAACTCATTATGTTTATTCATTGTCACAATCACTCCACCTTTCTTAGGAATGCAGTGAATCAGACTAATGCAATATTTGAAATAGGGTAGATAATTACAGTATCTAACCACTTTAAAATTTCTTTCTTAACAACTTCTTCCATAATAGGATTTAATCTCTTTTGAGGATCAGCCCTGGGTTTATAGTTCTCTTCCATATGAATTCTATGCATACAAATTGAAGGACTGATTCCTTTAATATCTGTAATTGTCCATCTAAATGCTTTCTTGTAATTCTTCAAAGTTTTCATTAAAATCCTTCTTCTATAGTTAATTTTGAGGTAATTATAATAGGTATTATTGAGGAATCACCTACAAAGGCATACTTTAAATGTTCAAGAAGTAGTTTCAACTCAAGTTCAGGAGGTTTTTCAATCAATGGACAAAAAGATTTATCTTTTTATGTCATGTCTAAAAATCTAAAAATTTATATAACATAATTTGAATCTTCCTCATAAAAATCTTTAAGTTGATCTAATTCCTCTTCTTTCTCGTGTTCCATCTCTTTCATTTCAGATTTATCTCCATAAGTTATTTTGAAATGACATTCACTCAGATATCTTATCACATCCATTATGTAGCATTCATCATCTTTACCTTCTCCAGGATCTTTCATTGATTTAGATATATTAAACGCAGTTGTCTGATCATTAATGCACATAGTTAATTCTCCTTTCTACACATCTATCATTGATCTTCCTGTAATTAGGAAAGTTCTCCTCAAAATGATAGGTATCTCCTTATCTTCCTCCATATCTAGCACAATGAAATCAATAGGGAAGATAAATTGATCGACTTTCACTAAGACATTATCTATAAATCCTTTAGGATTTGTTATTGAACGATCTGCTAACTGCAAAGTTACAGTAGTAGGGGATATTTCTCCTAATCCCAATCTTTTAATTTTAAATATTGATAATGGCATGTAATGGCATGAGGTTAATGCTTACACCTAAATCACATAAAGCTTTCTCGTATAAAATGTCTCCTATTGCACATGGAATTGTGAAGCTACTAGGGTCTTTAAGCTTTTCAGGAAGCTTTTTATGAATTATAGCACTACACTCCTCACTAAATGCAGTAGTCTCGTTATCTTCAAACTTCCTTTTCCTATTAAAAATATCCTTCATAAACTTCACATAGCTTGGCATTTGTTCTAAGACTTCAACAAATGAAATATTAATTGTAAGCTTCTTAAAGATTTTCAAAAAATTTGAAAATTGTTTATCCAACTTTTGTTGATGAAGTCTCCGAGGAAATGGAGGTGGTGGTTTTTTCAAGTCAATTTTAAATAGGGAAATATGTCTCTTTAAACCTTTCGGAGTGTTCTCTTTAGGCCCATCAATTTCTTTTCTCTCTTCTTCAATCTCTTTTTGAAGTCTACTTTCCAACTCTCCTCTTCTAAGTTGAACGGCTTTTACTTGCTCTTTATCCTAGTCTTTTGGATTTACTTTTATTTTACTAGGAAGTGTTCTTTAAGATCTATTACTTAATAAATTTATTATTTTTCCCAATTTATTCTCAATATTTCTAAATATAGCTCCTTGACTTTGTAACTGATTTCCCATTTATAACACCACTTCTTCTATAGACAACTTTTTCTCCTTGAATAATGGATTACTGTTAAAACCTGGAGGATAAGTTTGTCTATAATTACTATTCCCATGATTGTACTAGTTTCTCAATAGGTTTACTTGATTGTTCCCCCATTGTTGATTCTTACCACCCGAAGTATTGTTCCAGTTAAGTTACGATTGGTTTTCCAACATGGGTTATAATAGTTTGAATATGGTTTATTCTACTTGTTGTTTATGACATTCAAAGTTTTTAATGATACCTGAGAATCTACCATTTGGCCTATTGAATTCTCTTCAATCATTGAAATTGGTTGAGAAAAAATCATTTCAAATGAGAAAAAATCATTTGGTTGAGAAAAAATCATTTCAAATTGATCTAACTTCCTTAAAATTGTAGCAACTTGATTTGCTAACATTGCAAAAGCATCAAATCATGAATATTGGCTATTTTCTTAGGATATATCCTCTCAGAATGCCATTAAAAATTATTAGCTGCCATCTCTTCAATTAAAGCATAAGCGTCATAAAATGGTTTTGAACATCAATGAACCACCAGCAACGACATCGATAATAGATCTAAGAGATCCAACTATTCTATTGTAAAAATTTTGAATTATTAACCAATTTGGTTTAGCATGTTGTGAATACTTTCTCGGTAGTTCTTTAAATCATTCTGATGCTTCATAAATAGATTCCCCTTCAAACTAACAAAAAGATGTAATATCATTTAATATCATTTCAATAGATTCCCCTTCAAACTAACAAAAAGATGTAATATCATTTCTAAACTTCATAGTTTTTTATGGTGTAAAATATTTAGCAAGGAATTTTTGCACTAAATAACTCTAAGTTCAGATAGATCCAGGTGCTAACGAATGTAACCATATCTTAGCTTTATCCCTCTGTGAGAAAGGAAAAGGCCTAAGTCTTATAGCATCATCTAATATACCATCATATTTAAATGCAGCACATAATTCTAAAAAATTGGCAAGATGTAAATTTGGATCTTCAGTTGGTGCTCCCCCAAACTGATTTTTGATACCATTTGGATAATAACAGGTTTAAGTTCATATGAATTTGCAACTACAGTGCATTTTTGAATATTACAATGAAGTTCATCCATCGTAGGGTTTTTATAATCTCTTAAAGGTCTAATGATAAATTTCAGCATTTTGATTATTTTGATTTTTCATTTCTTGAAATTTTTTATTTTTTAAGTAATTTTGAGTTTTTAATATTTTCTAAGAGTTCTTTCTAATTCAGAATTTTAGGGCACTAGTCCTGTAGAACCTGAACTACACATACATTATTACGAAACACATAAATAAAAATCACACAAATAAGAACTTTATAAAAAATAACACTACAATATTCCTATAATAAATCTAAAAGTTTAAATAAGACTTTACAAAAATAGAAATTTGCTTTCTAAAAATTTCTTCAAAAATTTTGTATTTGTCCCCTGCAAAGGCGCAAAAAACTTAGTGTTGTACCTTCATATGTCAATGGGATTTATGCAATTATATTCTTGATTTTTTCCTTACTTATAATTCTTACTTTCCAACGGCGTCAAAAACTTGATCACCGGCAAAAACTAGGCAAAAACTTGACTACGAAGCAAAAAAACTTGACTACGTAGCAAATAAAAATACAATTAATATATTTAAATATGGGATACTACATAAGTATGCGTATTGTTGTCATGTAATATTGGATTTTTTTTATTAAGCCCCGAATATCATACCCACAGGAAAAATAAACAATATGCAACTAAAATTAGAAGAAATTAGATAACAAATTCTACTTAGCAAAATATTCTTACTCAATTCTTACTCAAACTGTATTCTTACTCAAACTGTAGATGCTATAATAGGAATGAAAATTCTATTCTTTTTGTAATTTTTGATAATTGAAAGTAAAATAAACAACTAACTAAATTTAACTAGATAATTATAAATTGAAGGCAATATAATTAAAATATCTTTTTCCTTATCATGTTTTAGTAACAAATATAAGAATCCTATTGTGAAAGCATTCAAATTATGTTATGCCACATAGGAGCAATAATATTCTTTATCCTTACCAGAGATGTTATAAAGAACATTGGTTAATTTGAAGTTTGAGTAGTCTTGAAGAAGGGTTAGGTAGGGAAGATACTAGCTCTCATTCTAGAGTTCCCTCTTCTCCCTCCACCTGGGGACGAACATCTCATATCAAAACCTAAAACAATAAACCAAATTAGGGGCTTTAGCATGTCACTGTAATTTCTCTAATTCTATACCGTTTAAAGTTTATTTCGCTATTTATTTGCACTCAATCATATTAATTTCATTCTCATCCATCAAATCTCATGTGATTCTTATCATTTTTTTTACTGAGACAATATCATCTCAGATCTTACATATTCTCACAATAGGTACTAACATCTTATTTGGCCAAATAAATAAGTAAATGAAGTACAAGTTTAAAATCATCACAGCTTCTTCCAACATTAAAGACTAATACTTCACAAAACCTCCATCCAATACTTAATCACTTACCAGTTTAAAGAAAAAGATAAAGAAAACCTACTCAAAACTCATGGAGAAAACACAACCACACTTAAGTTTGAAAGTAGAAATCATGAAAACAAACAAGAAGTTTAAATTAAAACCAAAAAATTAAAACCAAATGTAGTCACAAAGATAATAACTTATCTCAAATCCTCTCCACCAAAGTCTTGAAATTCCTTCTTCCTTCACTTACAATACAAACTACAACTTAAATTTAAAAAAAAATGGCAGCGGCGACAGCCTGTCGGTGACTGAAATGAGTTTGGAGATGATGGATGATGGCTCTCTTCCTTTCAATCCTTCTTCAATCCAAGTCTTCTTTTATAATTTTACAAATGATGCCTTTATATCTCCTCAAACTGTGTCCACATTTTATGAATCTTTCAAGAGTTGTCTCCTTTCAAAATCCAATTGAATGTATTTTTGTGTCCATTAACTATTTCACACGTTTTCACCAAAGGTCGATTCAAACACCTCTTCAAAAATTGGTCCAAATTCATTGAATAATCAAGTAATTACTTTTGGTGCTTACGCATCTCAGTTCAGTTGAACACTTTCTTCATTTTTTCTCCAAATTTGATTTTTTTCCACTCCTTTCACCATTTTTCATCTATTTGATTGTACCTGAAAGAAAAACACAAAAATACATTTCATTAAAGTGTAATATCTCAAAAAATAGGTATAAAAATTTGTACCTAAAGACTATATATTTTAGGGGTATCAGGTTTATAAGTAGTTGTCATTATACTCACAATAAGATGATTAAATGTACTGTTCTTACACTACCACAAGATCATGAATGATATTGTTCAAGTTTGGGAAAAAATATTCTTATCTCAAAATTTTAATATTGTGTTGCATTAATTTTATGAAGTCAAGGAACTTGCTTGTCATATTTTTCTTACTGTGCGTGAACACGAGAAGCATCCTTTCCCTGATATAAGAGATAAAAATCAAACATAGATTTTTTTTTTGTTTCATCTAAATTAATGATATAGGGGTTATTTTGAGTTATCCTTAGCACAGATTGATCAACAATAGTGTTCTCTCTCAATTGTATTAGGGACTAAACATAATAAAATAAAGGATAAACATTTCTAATGCAATAAAAGAAGTCTGATGCTCTTATCCCCACCTCTAACAGTCGTTATTACCTCTTAAAACAATCCACAATCTTGACAAGCATCCCAACTCCAACGTGCTTTTGATGAGTCCTCAACATGCATGCTTTCTTGATAATAATTAAGAAAAAAATAATGTTCATTCAATCATTTTTTTCAAATCATCAAAATAATTTAGTGAAAACAAAGTTAATTTCATTAAGAATACAAAGATAAGATCTATCTAAAATATTACGCACGTCATTCATTTGTGTGATCACCATTGAAATTCAAACATGACTGTCGGCGTTATTTCGGGGATGGTTTGTGGGGTTGCCCGTAAGAAGTTGTCGGTCGCTGAAATCAAAATCCCGTCGCCCGCTTCGGAAGGACGTTGAAGTATGAAATCAAACTGACCCTATATTTTTCATAGTTTAAAATGAAAGAGCACTGTACCTAAAATTATGTATTCATCTCGAAGGATAAACACAAGAATTGAGGATGAGGCTCGATCAAATAAACTAAGGAAAGTATGACGTCCGTTTGGTCTGCGAAACCTTTGTATTTACCGACAAGTTCCCCTATTTAATATAAGAGATTAAATAGGGTTTATATTAAGCTGGGTTCGGACATGCTTCCTATAAGGGCAAGCCCCTATAGTTAATTACATCTTAAATGACCAAAGTCACTTAAGAAGACTCTCGATAAAAATCAAGAAAAAATATCTTCAAGGAATTTCAAAGCGTAGGACTCTTCAACGAAATTAGACATGGAGGTGTGCAAGGGGTGGTTCAAATTTGGAACATTTTTTTATTGTAGAATCCAAAGGAAGAAGGACTAGGGGATGTCATGGATCCAGAGGAGAGCCTCGGTGACTTCCCAAGCTATCCTAATGTTTGGCTTCAGTTTTGAGGAGAAATATTTAAGTGTTTCATCTTGCCAATTTTATTAGTTAGGGCATACATTCGTGTGAAATGATTACACAAATAGCCTGGAAGATGTGAGGGTTTAGGTCGTGACAAACGACAACCTCGGAATCCTAAGACGAGTTAGGGCTTTTATGGTATAGCAGGGCTATGCAAAGGCCTAAAGATAAGGTGAGGATTTACGTTGCATAAGCAAGAAACCTCAAAATCCTATGGCTTTGTGGTTAGGTCTAACGAAGGAAGATTGGTTTAGCTGGGAAAGACAGGTTTTGTTGTTGAAGATGG
>NW_018165377.1:1319785-1320256 GCF_001263595.1 Phalaenopsis equestris
TCGTTTGATTTTAATTTTGGTTTTGGTTATGGTTATGTGGCTATCCTGATGGTTTTAGTTTTCATGCAGAGGACAACTTTGTTTAGCATGCAAATTTGCAGGGATAAAAGTACAGTATGAAAGTACAAGAAAGACAACGCTGAAGACTGTAAAAGTGTACCTAGCGAGTCTTCTCGTTCCACCACCTGAAACTTAAAATGCATGTTCAGGCAGTTTATGAAGAGCAGGAAAGGTAAAATTATGGTGGTTTTCCTAACCCTATGTCATATTTTGGTGAGTCCTTAAAAAGTTTAATTAAGGATGATTTCATTAAGCGAAGAATTTTAAGTTTAATAGGCCACTTAGGTATCCAACTAGTTAGGAGGGGGAAGCAGGTCCATGCCTCCCTCTCACCTACTGGTGAAAAGCCTCGAGTTCATTTGAACTTATTATGTTGCTTAATGGTTCATCCTGTGAATACTTCTAATGCTC
>NW_018165377.1:1322914-1323752 GCF_001263595.1 Phalaenopsis equestris
AGTTTGGAATTTCTAGTGGTGAGGGTTCCATGTCTAGTTTTCTAGGAATAGTCAACAGGAAAGTCCTATGGCTAGACCCTAGACTACTAAAGAGGAAAAACTAAACCTCAACCAAAATTGAGGTCAACAAATGGACCCCCAATAGGTGTGGTGTGCTAGGCAAGCACACTGCGCGTATTGGCGTTGACCGACGAGATCAAGAAAAACCAATATAAACTCTTAAGTCAACAGACCCGGCAGTATATGTAGAGTTGTGTGGGTGATTTGTTTCTGCCAGGGAATTAGCAGGTGTGTGTCTAATCAAGTCGAGAAGTAGGGACTCTCGCTGGGGATTGGAGAGTGGACCTTGAGTTATGAAATTTCAAAAATTTCCAAAGGACGGGAGTCAACATGTAGGTGTTGACCCCGAGTTGGAATTTGAAATTTGGGTATCAATCCCGAAAGGGAGAGAGAGAGAGTCAGAGTGTAAGGATCGACATCAAATGTTTCAAATGTATGGAATTAGAATTGTAGGAGTGGTTCAGAAATGAGAATTGAAATGTAGGTCGATTCTCAAAAGAGAGCGCCGGAATGTAAGGACCAACCTTGAATGTAATGAATCATAAATGTAGGACTGATTCACAAACAAGAATTGAAATGTAGGTCAATTCTCAAAAGAAAGTGTCTGAATGTAAGGACCGACCTCCAATATAATGAATCAGAAATGTAGGACTGATTCAGAAATGAGAACTGAAATGTAGGTCACTTCTCAAAAGAAGGTGTCAGAATGTAAGGACCGACCTCGAATGTAATGAATCAGAAATGTAGGACTGATTCAGAAATGAGAATTGAAATGTAG
>NW_018165377.1:1323783-1324057 GCF_001263595.1 Phalaenopsis equestris
GAATGTAAAGAATCAGAAATGTAAGACTGATTCAGAAATGAGAATTGAAATGTAGGTTAATTCTCAAAAAAAAGTGTCGGAATGTAAGGACCGATCACGAATGTAAAGAATCAGAAATGTAAGACTGATTCAGAAATGAGAATTGAAATGTAGATCAATTCTCAAAAGAATGTGTCGGAATGTAAGGACCGACCTCGAATGTAAAGAATCAGAAATGTAGGACTGATTCAGAAACGAGAATTGAAATGTAGGTCAATTCTCAAAAGAAAGTGTC
>NW_018165377.1:1325392-1327244 GCF_001263595.1 Phalaenopsis equestris
CGAGCATATAAGGTGTACACTGAGTGGGAGTCCTGAAAGTCGTCCGGTAGGCCCACAAGGCTTCTAACAGTTTGTTATGCCAATCCCTTTTATTTTCATCCAGTGTTTTCTTCAAAATCTGTACTAGTGTCTTGTTGAAAGCTTCAGCCAGACCATTTGCTCTGGGATAGTAAATTGTAGAGTATTTCTAATCTATCCCAAAACATAAAATATTTTGAATGTTTATGTTATTTATTGAACATTGATCTTCATACTTTTAAAAGCTTTAAAAGCTGTCACATTGTCAAAGATTATTCTTTGCGGTACTCTGAAACGGTAAACGATTTGGCTTTCAAAAAATTGAAAGACGTGTTGTACCGTAACCCATGTAACGGTACTGCCTTTGCTCATTTGGAGAAGTAATCTATAGCGGCAAGTATGAATTTGTGCCCTTTAGAAGATGGAGGGTCTATCGGACCTATTATGTCTGTGCCCTAACACTCAAACGGCCACGAGGCAACAGTTGGGTGTAGCACATTTGGAGGCTGGTGTAAGACCACCCTATGCACCTGACATTGGTGAAATCTTCTGGCGGTATCCATGCAATCAGACATCATTGCTGGCAAATAATATCCGAGTTTTTTTATCTTCATTTTCATTTTTGGCCCCGATTGGTGAGCGCCACACAATCCGACATGTACTTTGACAATATTCTGTGCCTCGGCTCTACTCAAACACCGCAGCCACATTTTGTCGAACGATCTTCTGTAGAGAACATTTCCCACCAGGGCATAAGACATGGCCCTTCTTGTGATGTGATGCGCCTCAGACTTGTTTTCCGGCAGCTTCCCAGTATGCAAATATTCTATTAATGGCTTGCGCTAATCTTCGTTGATGTCCGCAACGATGTCTGCAACTGCTTCTTTTCCAAGTTTGTGTACAGTTTCGAAGTCATTTCGAGACAAGACTCGTCTTGCTTGCACTGTGACTTCAATGGAATCCTCCCGTGACTTCGATGGAATCCTCCAACTTCGATGGAATCCTCCAGGGAACACGCCATTTCCTTAGCGAGTTTTGCTAAAGCGTCGGCATGAGCATTATCTCCCCAAGAAATCCAATAGAAAGTCACCTCAGGAGCCTGCTCTAGGAGCTTTATCGCGTACTGGTGGTATTCTGCTAATCTTGGTTTCAGAATTCTGTATTGTCCGGCGACTTGCTGGATGACAAGTTGAGAGTCACCATAAATGGCAATGTTCATTATATCCATTGAGATTACCAATTTCAATCCGGTGATTAAATATTCATATTCTGCTTCATTGTTGGTGCATGGCTCCGTCAGGTGGTACGAGAACCTCATCATGCCCTTATCTGGCGTAATGAAGATCAAACTAATCCCTGCCTTGCCTAGTATAACTGTGCCTGATCCCTTGTCTTTCCTGGCTGACGAAGCACCATCGAAGCACATTTCCCAGCGTTACGCACTAGAAAATTCCATCTGTAGTATCTTCTCGTCCGGTAACTCTTCATTGAGAGAGGACCCAGCCGGCAGTGGGTGTGCAGCGAGAAAATCTGCTAAAATCTGTCCCTTGATAGCACGAAGGGGCACAAAAGTTATATCAAATTGTAATAAGATCAATGACCATTTCGTTAAACGTTCAGAGAGTGTTGGTCGGGTCATCAAATATTGCAATGGATTAACTTTTGAAATTAGTGCAATCTTATGAGAAAGCATGTAATGTTTAAGCTTTTGAGCGGAAAAAATTAATGCCAGACAATGCTTCTCAATAGGTGGATACTTTATCTCCGTCGGTATTAGACGATGAATCAAGTAGTAGAGAGCATTTTCTTTTCCCTCTTCATTGACTTGGGCTAA
>NW_018165377.1:1327279-1327793 GCF_001263595.1 Phalaenopsis equestris
TTGGTCTGGTATGGGGTCTGCAAAAATAGGAGGTTTCATTAAATATTGTTTAACGTCCTCTAAGGCCCGCGGGCATTTCTCTTCCCAAATAAATTTGGCGTCCTTTTTAATTAATGCCGAGAAAAGCTGAAATCTTCCTGAGAGATTAGAAATAAAGCATCTCAAATATGCCAACTTCCCCTGGAAGGAACGTAGCTGTTTCAAGGTTTTAGGGGAAAATATTTCCAAGACAACTTTAATCTTATCCGGGTCGATCTCGATTCCCCGATGACAGACAACGAATCCTAGAAATTTTCCAGAGGTGACGCCAAAAGCGCACTTTAAGGGATTCATTTTAAGATTATATCGTCGTAATCGTTCAAACACAATCCTCAAATCATACAAATGGTCTATCTTTCATTTACTTTTGATGAACAGATCATCCACGTAGCATTCTACTTGATTGTGAATGAGGTCGTCAAAAATCTTTGTCATTGCACGTTGATATGTTGCTCTGGCGTTCTTTAGGCCGAAC
>NW_018165377.1:1327919-1328751 GCF_001263595.1 Phalaenopsis equestris
GAGGTAGTGGAAACTCGTCTTTCAGACATGCCTTGTTCAAATCTCTGAAGTCACCACAAATGCGGATTTGTCCATTTTTCTTTTTAACTGGTACAATATTAGATAACCAATGCTCTTCTTTAACGAAGTTGGTGTCTATCAATTTCTATACCTCGGCGATGACTTGTTGTTCTATCTCGAGGCGCATTCTCCTGAGAGCTTGTTTTACTGGGGTTACATTCTTGTCCACCCCAAGTTTATGGAATGCAACCTCTGTTGACAGCCCTGGCATTTCATCGTAGCTCCATGCAAAGCAATCTTTGTATTCTGCTAATAGTTTGACCAGCTCCGCAAATTCTTCGTCATCAAGTAGAGAACTTATAAATGTAGGTCGGGGTCGTTCTTTAGTCCCGAGGTTAATCTCTTTCAATTCATCGATAGTGGATTTAATTTCCTCCACAAATTCTGGCGGAGCATCTTTTATTGGTTGATCAGTAGAGTCATCCTCCACATCAAGGCAATCCTCTTCTGACTCACTAGTAACAACCATGCAAAATTCAGAATCATCAGTCTGACTGTACCAATTCTGAGACCCTCTTTTGAATTTGGAGTTCGACTTTCACCATTCCATAACTAAAACTCTGGATAACACAAATCTGCCAATGTTGACGGAGATGTAGAGCGGACGGTTGTGGTCGGCAGTATCGAGCTGCAAGTCTTTGTCTGTAAAGGTTACCCCTGACTGTTCTCTCAACGAGCAAAATTCATCTGTGGATGTGCTAGCGAACTGAGCTAAGCAAATTTCTGGATCTAGCAAAGCTGTAACCAGAGATTCTCTCATCTCCTTTGATAG
>NW_018165377.1:1328761-1329401 GCF_001263595.1 Phalaenopsis equestris
GCTTAGTCGATCAAGCAACTTCCTAAGATGAGCTAGCACGTTGTAGTCTACTTTGTATGATCCTCCGATTTTGTCTTGATTATGTGGTTCTTTCATTGGTGGAGGTGGGGATATTTTTTCTCGAGTCATTATCTATTTTCGTTTGTCTGCTGGAGCTGTTCTTGGTGGTAACACATTCCCGCTTCTTAAGTTGACTTTTGTGACTTCTTCTTCTTGAGATATCATTATTGAATCTTCCGGTGTCTTTTCCTCTTCATAAAAAAGATCTAAGTTGATGGCGAGCGGTGCACCATGACGCTCGAGAGTTGGTTGTTCGCTATCGGTGTTGTCGTAAGCGATATCATTGATGTCTTCTTTGGCCTTGACAACAAGTTCATCGAACTCGAGTACGATTGGGGGATCATTTTGGGGATTGAGATCGCAACTAGCTTGGTTATAATCAGTCACGTTATTACCAGAAACAGTCAAAACGTAGCCGAATTCACAACCATTATATTCATAAGACCCCGGAGCGACAAAAAGATAATCATACAAAGTCAAGGGTTCGAGGACTTTCTTCCCCGAATCCGAGACAACCAATCTAGTACAGGCAGCCCCTATCCTACCCCCTGTGCTATCAATCTTGGCAGGGGCGGCCTAT
>NW_018165377.1:1330368-1332045 GCF_001263595.1 Phalaenopsis equestris
TAGCTGAGGTTCACATTTCATGCTAAGGTTTCTCCACCTCAAAATATAGTCTGTCAAGGTTTCAGTAGGCTTCTGCTTCTCCATCATGAGTTCTCCAATAGATACATGACGTTGCGCCCCAGCAAATTTTTTCACAAATAACTGTTCCAACTCAGAAAATGTTTTAACTGACCCATTGGGCAGGTCGGCGTACCAGTCGAAAGCAATCCCTTACAAGCTGTTGAAGAACTGCTGACAGAGTAGAGCTTCGCTATTCCTTGTGTTTCCACAATTGGCTCGAAAATATGCTATGTGCTGTATGGGATTTCCTGTCCCATCGAATATCTTGAATTTTAGGATCAATTTTAGTATCACAAAACCCTTGGGGAAAGGCACAACATCAAACTCCTTCGGGTAAGGTCTACCCTTTAAGATTGACGCACCACCCTTGGACGGGGCTAAGGCATCCCGTATTTGTTCAACCATTTGCTTGAACTCCTTTTCTGGCATGGCACTTGATGGAGAATCCTTCCTCGATTGTTCTTCTTTGTCTGTCGAAGTAGCCTCCCTTCTTTCATCTGCGATGTGTATGATTTCTGGCTGATTAATCTCTGGAAGCCAATCTTGGTGCTTGTGATTTCCCCTGAATGGTGGTCATGGCGGTCATAGCTGCTGTCATCTCCTCTATTCTTTTCTCCAATAGAACGACTTGCTCATCCTTGAGGAGGATAACCCTACGCAGCTCATCTACAGCGTTCACTTCAGTGTGAGGTTGAGCCTCACGCGCATATGTGGTAACTCTGGTTTCGATCACATGGACATCCATGAAATCTTCCTCCAAATAATCACTGTAATCAAAATCTTCATTGTCACTATCGACGGAAACTCCGTGTTCTCGAGCCAACTCAGAAATCTCGATCCTGAGTTTCTCAACTTTTTCCTCAATTATTGATTCCTTGATTGCTTTAAGATCCGGAGGACCTGATGGAAATCCTCAACTTGTTCCTCCATCTCGCTGGCTATTGTCGCGATGATGTCAGATATTTCAAGCACTGGTTTTACTTCCTGTCTTGCAGGATCACTGAACTGTATCGGTGCAGCGACCTTGGGTACCCATACCTTCTTCTTCTTTGACGATGATGCCTCAGGACGGGACACCATAGTAGAGACATCGGTATGTCGAGGGAAGGTATGCTCCCCATGGTCTAGACCGACTACAGTGTCAGGTAATCGTCTTGTCTTTCTTTCCATGATTGCAGGAATAACGGGTAAACCTCTCAAACCCAGTCTTGAATTAATTATGCCGGCAACCTGAGGTCCTGGTGGTGGTATGATCGGTGGTGACCATAGCAGTATCGACTTGGTTTCCCAAACGGAGCCAGACGGGAACACGGGTAGGTGACTTTATAGTCGACCTACGAGATTGTCTAGCGGACTTAATATCCTTCAAAATTTCATTCTTCATATGAAGGAAAATTGCATGTCCCAATCGTTTAAGTAATTCAGTAACAGAACATCCTTCTTTAGTGGCAAGTCTTCTGAATACTGCACTAACTCGGGTGATGGGGCTGAATTTCTTTCCATTATCACCATGTCCATGAGGTGATAGTAATGCAGAAACAATCTTCCGGATACTCTCATATCCATCAGTATCTTTCAGAGGATGGAATCTACTCCCTCGTAGGAGTGGGTAAATTT
>NW_018165377.1:1332152-1332374 GCF_001263595.1 Phalaenopsis equestris
AGTGGTACAAGGTCAGTGGTACAGTGCTTGAGCTTGACCCGATTTCAAACACAGGTGACAGAACAGTTAATCCTTTAGCCAAATCTTCGACAATCAACACTTCCTTCCCCTTAGCAGCAGCAGCGATAGCAGGCTTGATGATGGCAGCTTTAGCCTTCTTACCGGTAGGGAAATCCTTAGGGCAGTTCAAATTGAATTCTGCAGACGGGTCTTGAACTTCCC
>NW_018165377.1:1332550-1333062 GCF_001263595.1 Phalaenopsis equestris
GGCCGAAAACCTCATAATATTTAGTGCAAGCACTGAAAATAGAGGTTAATCTGTAGACCGGGCGAGTCTTAATTTACAGGTAATTTTAATATCTTTTTATTTAAAATTTAATTAATATTTCAAAGTGCGCGCAACACAACACGATTTGGTTCAATTTGCAAAGTAGCAAACTAAATGTGAAAAGGAGTCGTGAAAAATTTTAAGACCTAGTGCGGGACCCAATTCAAGGCAAAAAATGCCCAGGTGGAATTAGTCCACAGACACACCTATTGGGGGTCCGACCCCACATGAAAATTTAAAGAGTCCTTAATGGCCTTCTGAACCCCTCTGTTCAAAGATGGTTGAACAGCTAGTCCTGAAGTCCAAGGAGTTAGTTGTACTTTTCCAAGATAGAAATGAGTAAAGTACACCAATGAAAGAAGGGTAATTTGGAATCGTCTTATCTTTCTTTCCATGATTGCAGGAATGACTGGTGAGCTTCTCGGACCCAGTCTTGACTTAATCGGTCGGTG
>NW_018165378.1:0-712 GCF_001263595.1 Phalaenopsis equestris
GACGAGTCTTCTCGTTCCACCACCTGAAACTCAAAATGCATGTCAGAGCATTTATGTATATAGAGCTGGAAAAGTAAAATTTTGGAAACCTTCATAACTCTATGTTGTGTATTGGGGGTCCTTAAATTTTAAGGATAATATTATTAAGTAAAACATATTAAGTTTAATAGATCCCTATGGTATTCACGAGGTTAAGAGTAGGGAGCAGGTCACTGCAACCTTCTTAATGTCTGGTAAAAGGCATTGGGTTCATTTAAACTTTATTATGTTACTTAATAATTCATTCTGAATATCCTGATGCTCAGTGAATAATGATGTCCTGATTATCCCTAAGAATAGGGAGAATATCATTTGTCTTTTAATTTGAAGATTATGTTGGTGAAGAACCTAAAGGGGGCAAATTAGTGTATTTAAGGATACTTAACGAAAATTTTAGTCTTAATTGGACTTGTGGTGTTGAAAAGAAGTTTAATTATGTTGATTTTTATAATCCTCTTTATCAAGTTTTAACATTGGCTTAAATTCACCACTAAGTCCTTTAGACCTAAGTGAGTGTGAACGTATTAATTTTGAAAAGACTTAAAACTTTAAGTGGTCATTATCAAGATCATTTTAAATATCATTTTAGGGGTGTGAAATCATTAATTTCCAAAGTCATGTCCCTAAACTCAAAAATTGATGAAATTTCCAAAATTTTGATAATTATGGGAAT
>NW_018165378.1:2097-2304 GCF_001263595.1 Phalaenopsis equestris
AAAAAGATATGGATTTTTGAAGTTTAATAGCTATTTTCTGAATTTTTTAAATATCCTATTTATTTATTCAAACCGCGGGTTGACTGAATCATCAGATCCGTCGAAAAGCCACACGACGCGCTCCTATTCGACGCCGCCTTCTGACTCTGCTGCCATGCAGCCCGCTATATCGTCCCGGATGATTATCCGGCTTGATCTCCGCCCTTC
>NW_018165378.1:2481-3159 GCF_001263595.1 Phalaenopsis equestris
ATGAAATTAAACCATTATAAATGGAGAGCTCGCAAAGGCTTGAGAGAGAGGTTATACCTTTGCTCCGAGAGGTTTAGCCTCAATCAGAGATTCTTCACACCTTCGTTAGGTCCCAAAGAGCTTAGGGATGAAGCCTCTAGCTCTGGTGTAAAGCCTATGTATGATTTCGACCACAGTTGATTTTGGGTGATGGTTGAAAGCTATGGTAGAGGCTATTTCAGAGGGGAATTGATGGGGGTTTGGCTTCCTTGGGGTTTTACCTCTTTCACTGCTTTGGCTTCTTTCACTCTTATGAAGGTGTAGAGATAATTTATTTGAAGTTTGGTGCTGTGGAGGTTGAGATTGGGGTTTGTCCTTGTTTTGAGAAAGAATTCAAGCTCAAAATTGGATTGCCATGGTGGATTTGAGAGAGAGAAATGGATTGCAATGTACTAAGGGTTTCTTAGGGAAGCTCTCTGAGAAGTTTGGAAGGCCTTCGTGAAAATTTTTTACCCCTTATTATTCATGGCCATGGGGGTAGATTTTATAGAATTTGGCCAAGGGGATGCTTGGCTGGCCAATTGAGGAGTTAGCCCCACTGCTTAGGTGTCAAGCAGAGGATCTCTCAGCTCAATTTGGGCTGAGGTGGCTTCTTGGCATGAGTTTGGGTATTGGCCATGTGGGGGCTCACAATTTTGG
>NW_018165378.1:4037-5586 GCF_001263595.1 Phalaenopsis equestris
CCAATTGACTAGGCTATGGGTTCAATTGAATGAGATTAATTCTTATGGTCAAAATTGGGGCTTTGACCCAAATCAAAATTGGGCTCAAATCATGGACCAATTGAGCCTAGATTTGGTTTAGTTTGGTCATATCAAAAGTGAATTTGAGTTTAGGATGAGAATTGGGGTCAATTAAGATTTGACATGGATTTAGGGAATTTTGTTTTTTTAAAGCGGGGAAAATTTGGTCTTTACAGGCAAATTTGGGGATTTTGGTTAAAAATGGTCAAATTGGCCAAATTGGGTCATGTGGTAGTTGAAAGAATTAAAATTGGGAATATTTGGGATTTATTGGAATTTTTTGAGAATTTTAGAATTTTTTTTAAATTTTGGGTTAAAGGAGGGTCTCAAGGGCACTTAGGTAATTTGGGGGTGTCTGGGGCAAAAGACCCTAGATTAGCATTTCAAGTAGAATTGGATACAATTGGGTAGAGAACCATTTTGAAGAACCATGGATCAATAAAATCCTCATTTTGGGTCCCCATATATTGGTCTGAGCTAGGGTATTGTGAGGGTATGGTGAGGGTATGGTGAGGGTATTGTATACCTTAGCTCCAAACCAACACCCAGGGTCAATCCTAAGGTCAAGTAGTCTTATAGGAACTCCTCTTGAGTTCTATCATAATGATCTTACCTACTAAGTGCTAGAGGTTAAGATCAATATGTGGAATTTCAAGTTGAGTAAAGAGCAGAGTTTTGAATTTCTAACGGTGAGGATACCTTTTCTAGTTTTCTAAGACTAGTCAATAGGAAAGTCCTATGGCTAGACCTAGGCTACTAAAGAAGTTTTTAGACCTCAACCAAAACTGAGCTCAACAATATCCAATTTCAGAATGAGATTGCTGCCTCTACACTTTCTATCAAGGTCCAACAACAACTCCTTTAAAGAAGCTTTGTACAACATCAACCACCTCCCCACTGATGATATTCCAAGTAGTCTTATGAAATTTGGGAGTAAAACCATCAGGGCCAGCCACCTTTTGGTCATCAATAGAGTCCAGTGCTGCTTTAATTTCCCCTTCTATAAGAATCTGAATAAGGTCCAAGCTTTGATCATAATCAATGCACTCAAAGAAAAGTTCCACCTTGATAGGAGCTCTCTCAATAGACTGATCCATAAAGATATTCTGAAAACAATTAATAGCATCAATGGCAACATCCTAAGCATCAGTTACTATCTTACCATTAGAATCATGTATGGAAAGGATCATGTTATTCTTCCTTCTAAAATTAATACAAGCATGATAATAGCTTGTGTTTTTGTCTCCATCAATAAATCTGGTGACTGCTGCTTTTTGTTTTAGAAAACATTCATTATAATTGGTTTGCATTAACAATTCTTCACTGGCTTTGTGCAGATCAGCTTCAGAATTCAAGCCCAATTGGAAATTCTTTTCTATTCTGATAACATTACTTTGGGCAGTGGTCAAGTTCTCATTAATATTGCCAAATGTTTCCCAATTCCACTTCTTGAGATGAGCAGCCACCTTTTTCTGCAGGATCCACAGTT
>NW_018165378.1:5704-5977 GCF_001263595.1 Phalaenopsis equestris
ATGAGTAATGATAGTGCAAGGGAAGGTCTGAACCCATTTAGAGTTCCCCATCATTCTATCCAGCCTCTCCCACATGACACCTCTTCTCCAAGTGAAGTCTGGCCCTTAGTACCCCAAATCAAACAACTCAGCCTCAGAGAGAAAGTCATTGAATCTGTTTATTGCAAACCATACCTTTTATTTCATCAAGAGAGGAAAGCCAGTTTAAGTCACCCCCCAAAAACCAAAAAGAAAAATCCACTTGTCCAATCAGAATCAACTCATTCCATAAGG
>NW_018165378.1:6136-16438 GCF_001263595.1 Phalaenopsis equestris
TAATTCAGCTCTAGCAAATAGCCAAATTTTGTTATTGGAGTTAGAGAAATGATCAAAATGAGGGAACTTCTTCTGAATTTTTTGGGAATTCTTAGTAACTAAAGGTTCAAGAATGGAAAAACACCAAACTTTATTGACTCTCACTAGACTTGAGAGAAGAGTGAGAGAAGAGGGGTGAGCAATACCCCTAATGTTCCAAACAAGAAGCTTAATCATTGAGAGAAGGTCCTCCCTTTCCCCCTAGTCCTTGGATGATGATCCAAAGTAGTTGGGCCCTCCAAAGATTGTTTAAATTCTTACTTGCCTTTTTTCTTTTCACTGCTTCTTTGAACTTGCCAATCTTACTTGCCAATCTTTGCCAATCTTTAGTTAAGACATCAGTCAAACTATCAATTCTCTGGTCTTCAACTCTAATTGGATTAATACTGATTAAGCTGTCATCAAGCATATTTTTTCCCTTCAAATTTCTGTTAATTTCAATGGCTTCCTCTTGCTCCACATCACTACTATTGGGTTTAACCCCAATAGTATTTTCAACAGCAGCAGCAGTTTCAACAGCTGCCACTACCATTTCATCTGTCTCTACTGGCCTAAAAGTATTTCTGACCCCAGCAGTTTTTTTTTTAGATGGAGGGTGTAGTCTATAACACCTTTCCACATTATGACCAAACATTTTACAATGTTGACAATAAACTGGCTTTTGTTCCATTACTATTTGTTGCCAAAATCCTTCTTCAGAAGTACCAATCCACACCCTTTCTATATCAGGCAGGGAAATGTCCCTTTCAACCAAAACTCTAGCATTAACTCAAGCATTAGCAGGTCTAGCCATATTAAAGATAGGGGCATCAATTTTTCAGAGGGCAGCCAAGCACCCTGCTGATGCTGAAAAGAACATTTTGATGGAAGTACTGAATGTGTAGGTTGGGGAATTTGAACCAAATAAGAACTACAGGGGGTTCCTTTGAGGGATCAAATTCAAGTGTCAACTTCAATAACTTCATTGTATTAACTTCCTTGGAAAACCATTAATAATTAGAGTTTGTTTGGCAAAAACCCTTGCATAGTCCTCTTCATTAAATAATGAAATTCGCAGGTGCCTTCCATCAATTAGACCCAGCCTCCAAACACCTATTAATTTCAAATCCCCAAAGAATTTCCTTACCAAATACATTTTAGGGTGGCCAAACTGGAATTTACCAACTAGAGTGAATTTAACTGTTTCATTGAGCTGATTAATTTCCTGAGGGGAGAAGATAATTGCTGGTTCCCCATCCTTTACTCTTAAAGGATTAACAGCAGCATCATGTAAACATTGAGGGAAAACTAGATGTTGAAAGGATTTAGGCACTTCCAAGCCACTACCCACAACTTCAGCAAAGGTATCCTGGTCCATTGAGCATTGGTATCCACATCAATGGGGTAGGCCATTGAGGACATCAGGATCAAAGAGGGAAAGAGAGAAAACCCCAAAACAGCAAAGACCAAAAACCAACAGAAGAGAGAAGCAATTTCAGAGCCTAAAAAAGTAACTGATAACCAGGAAAACCAGCAAGGAAAGGAAAACCCCAGGAAAAAATAATAGCTAACAACAACTTTATCAATGGAACAGTAACACAAACTTGAAACAAAAAACTTCCCGGACAAAAACCAAAACACCACCACAAACCCCTGGGAGATCTTGCAGAGAAAGTAAGCTTCACACAGGTCTAAAGCACCTCCAAGCAGCTCCATCACAGCCAAAACCCTAGCAGAGCACAGCTAGGTCCAGCCGCTAGCATCTTCGGATATATATATATATATATAGAAAAGGAGACTAGGCTCCTATTTCATTAAAATAAAAGCGATACAAAAAGGAAGGCAAAAACAAGGCACTTCCCAAAAGTTAAAGAGGAAGAACTCTAAGGAAAGGTAGATCAACAAGATCTCCTTTCAACAGTAATTCTAAAGGAGTGGTACAAGTATCTATGAAGGGACTTTGAGTGTGGAGGCCAGCCTTAGCAAGCTAATTAACAGGTTTGTTACCCTCCTTATACGTATGAGAAAAAGACAACTTAATCTCCATGCTCAAGGTGTGTATGTCAGTGATCCAAATAATCATATACCAAGGGGTAGATATTCTCCCTTCAATAATGTTGATTAAAAAAATTGAGTTAGTTTCCACCATTAATTTGTTCCGGCTACACTTTTTGGCCATAAACACTGCCCAATAAACAACTTGGGCTTCAGCTTCCAAAGGGTCCTCAGCCTTGGCAGGAGACTAAAAAATATAGTAGACATTCCCCACTAACATTTCTAAGAACCCCACCAACCTCTGCATTAGGAGAAATGAAGCTTCCATCAGTGTTGACTTTGACCCAATCCTTAGGAGGGCAGCTCCAATGAACAAGAATAGTTTGTAATTTCCTTGAACAGTTGAGGGAGGTTGTGCATAGGATTTTAGGAAGTTTCCTATGACAGTACATTTTATGTAAATAGATGTAGCAATTAGTGGCAATGACATTGGCATCCACATCCACTTGGGCTTCATCAACTTTCAGCTTATTTCTGGCCATCCAAACAATCCAAGCAATGATACAAGGGATGGAAGGGAGAGATTGATCCTGCCAGTCTTTCCAGCTGATCTAAAAATCATCCCAAGACAACTGAATGGTATTTACTTTCAGTTTAGGTAACAAGAGGTTCCAGACTTGCTGAACATTAGAGCATTTGAAGAAAAAATGGTGGATGGATTCATCTTAAAGGGCCTCTCAAGCCTTTTAGTTTTAAAATATCATCAGTGGGGATGAAGCCATAGAATAATTTCCAAGAGAAGAAGGCCATGTAAGGAGAAAGGAACTTATTCCAAACAAATTTTTCCCAGGAAACCTCCTGTTGAGGAAAGCAGAAATTAGCTATGGAAGCTGAAAAAGTCTAGGAAACCTTCTTCTTCACTATAAGTTTTTCCTTCTTGGATTTTTCAATATGTTTCTTCAAGACAAAATTGTGTAATATATTATCATGGATGTTTTGAAGAGCTTGCTGGTTCCATTCACCATCAGTTCAAAGGTCGGCCACCTGTGTTGTAGGGTTGAATTGAGAGCCAGTTAATGGAGGGAGAATGCCTTCTCCAGTCCAATTATCTAGCCATACATTGAGTCTGCCTTCCCCTATGTCCCAAATGAAAAGCTATTCAGCCTTAGTTCTCATCTTCAGCATGTTCTTCCAAGTTATTGAATCCCCCAATCTATTAGATCTTTGAGAAGGATGTAAATCTTTGCAGTACTTTCCTTTCAAAAATTTAGCCCAAATGGAATTTTGTGCTCTAAACATAACCCAAAGTTTGAAAAAGTTGGTTTAGAAATCTTAAGGAAACTTTTAAACCCAAGAGCTCCAGCTATAGCACAACCACAAACTTTTTGCCATCTCACCCAATGCACTTGCTTTCTCTAGCCTGCCCAAAGGAATTTGTTGAAACTTTCTTCAAGAGTAGTTTAGATGGATTCCTTCATAACAGAAACTTGTGATATATAAGATGGAAGAGCAGCCAAAATACTTTTCAGGAGGGTAATTCTTCCCTCGTTAGAGAGGACAGTGTTAGACCAATTGTTCAGTTTGTCTTGGACTTTAAGTATAATATCATCACATTGGACTTGCCTTGTCCTCCCTTTGAGCAATAAGGTCCCCAAGTATTTCAGAGCAAGAGAACTAGAGCAAAAGCAAGTAAGATATGAAATCCAATGCTTGATTTCTGGTTTCACCCTTTTACTGAATATTGCTTGACATTTCTGTTTATGAAAATTCATTTAAGAGCAATCTTGAAAATTCTCCAGACATTAGAAAATCAATTTAACTGCAGGTTTAGCAGCTTTGGCAAATATAATAACATCATCAGCAAATTCTAAGTGGTTAACAACAATGTTAGGTCTGTGGCTATATAAGAAGTGAGGAGCTTTGTCCATTAATTGATTCAACAGTCTAGATAACTAATCAAAAGCAAGTATGAAGATAGTTGGGGATAAGGGGTCACCTTGCTTGATGCCTCTAGAAGCTGTGAAGAAGCCATTAGACTTCCCATTAATGAAAATAGAATGATAAGTATTAATAAGCCACCTAAGGATCAAGGAAATAAAGGGTTGAGATAATCCCCTTGCTGATAACACCTCCTCAATGAAATCCCAATGTAGGTATCATAGGCCTTTTGGATGTCAAGTTTGAAAAGAAGATTCCCTCCTCTACATTGTTTGTCAAAATCTAGGACTAATTCTTGAGCCAAGAGAACATTCTCCACTATAACTCTCCCTTGAACAAAAGCTGATTGGTTTTCACTGATGAGATGAGGTAAATGAGGCTGCAGTCTATTGGAAATCACCTTGCTAATAACTTTAGATAGTACATTAGTAAGACTAATAAGCCTGAACTAGTCCCAAAAGAGCTTGGAGTTATTTTTCGGAATTAAGGTAATGGTAGAGCATTTAAAATAGTTAGGCAAATCCATCCCTCTAAAAAAGCTTTGTGCTGCCTCAATAATATCTCCTTTAATGATCTTCCATGCTTTCTTATAGAAATCTGTTGAGAATCCAATTGGGCCTGCAACTTCGGAGCTGTCAATGGAGGTCCAGGCTGACCAAATTTCTAATTCCCCAGGGACAGATGCCAAGTCCAGGTTTCTTGTGTAACTCTGATCAAAAAGATCTTGTTGAATTAGAAGTCTAATGAGTGGAGGTTGAGTGAATAGAGTTTGAAAATAATGAATGGCACTAGCTGCAATTAAATCTTCAGATTGAATCCAGTGCCTAGAGGGATCTCTAATCTTATGAATCGTGTTGCATTTCCTCATATAGTTCATGCAAGCATGAAAGCACTTTGTGTTTTTGTCCCCTTCACAGAATCTGGTCTTAGCAACCTTTTGAGCATAGAATTCCTCCTGCATACAAATTGCATTCAACAGCTTTTTATTAGCCACCAATAAATGCTTTTCAGTATCAGGATTGTTTTCAAGCCTAGTCTCAAAATCATTCACTTCCTTTTCAGCCTCCTTTACTTGCAAATTAATATCCTCCACTACAGTCCAATTCCAATTAGATGGTTGTTTGTAAGTCTTCTTTTGTTGCATCCATAGTTTTATCAAAGGGGATTAGAGTGGTGACAATCTCCACCCTAAAGAGATTTGATTAAGAAAATCATGTTGAAAAGTCCACATGTTGAGATATCTGTTGAGATATCTAAAGCTAGATATCTAAAGCTAGATTTGTGCTTGATTAGAGATGTAGAAATAGTGATAAGTAAGGGCCTATGGTCAGAACATTTGTGCTTGATTAGAGATGTAGAAATAGTGATAAGGGCCTATGGTCAGAACATGTCATGCTAAGATGTTGGACAGAAGTATGTAAAAGTTCATTCAACCAAAGAGTGTTAACAAGGATTCTATCCAATCTTTCCCATAAAGGTGCTCTCCTCAGCTCCTCTCCCCCAAGTAACCTTGGGTCCAGTGAAGCCAAGATCAAATAAGCCAGCCAAGCTAATATTATCATTAAAGTTATTCATAGATTTTGAATCAAGTGGGTTGCCACCTAATTTTTCAGAAGGGGCAAAAATGGAATTGAAATCCCCACCCACTAGTAATAAGGAATTACAGGATCTGTTGATAGTATGAATGCTCTCCCATAACTCCACTTTGGCCCTTGAGGAGCTTCAGGCATAAGCAAATGTAACCAGACCATCCTGACCCCCAAAGTTAAACTTGATGTGATGGAATTGTGGATGATCCCACAAAATTTGGCACATTACTTCCTGTCTATGGAGTAACCAAAGTTTATTATTCAGATTAGCAAAATGAGAGAAGCTAGAGAATTTTCTAAAAATTTTCTGGGGATTTTTGGACACCATAGGCTCCAAAACAGTAACTAAACAAAACTTATACATCCTATTCAAAGTAATGAGTTTGTTAAGGGATTTAGGATGTGCCAATCCCCAAACATTCCAACACAAAAGGTTCATCATCCAAAGGAGATGGATTTACCCCTCCTTCTAGAACTTGTCATGGCCTCCTTGGTTTCCATAAAAGTATTTTTGTCTCTGAGTGAGTATGTTCCTCCCTTCACACTGTTTAACTCCTGGTTGCCCTTTTTCTTTTTGCTTATTTATTGGGTTTGCCATTCATCAACCAAAGCAGTATATAAAACTTCAACTGAAGTGGATTCCACTCGATAATCCTTTTGAACAAGCTCACCAACATCCAACTGAGAACTCTGGGGCTCTGAAACAAAACGTTCATGGGAAGCAGCTTCACTAGCTGTGATGTGTACAACAAATGGTTCTTGATGACTTTTTGAGCTGCCAGCTTCATCCTTGGATAAATTGTCAGACATTCCAATCAGAAGATGATTAGGACTAGCATTGACAATATTTTTGTTTACATTTTCAGTCTCAATGACCAAAGCAGCATTGGTGGTCTGATAAATTTCTTTAAGAACTTTGGCATTTTACCCAAAAATGATTAGATCAGGGCTTTCATCAGAAATTGCCCTTTCCCTCACAAGCTCCACTAAAGGTTCCATAGGCAAAGCAACATCTTTTGGGACCCCATGATTAGTGTTCCTGAGATGATGGTGCAGTTTAAAACACTTGTTATCAGTATGCCAAAACATACAACAGTGGAAGAAATAGTAAGGCTTCTATTCAGTAATGATTTTCTGCCAATACCCATTATGTTTAGTACCCAACCATATTTCATCAACTGCTGGGAGAGTTAGGTCCCTTTTAACTAGGATTCGGGCTACTGATGGTCTAGATAAATTGAAAGTTGGATCATCCAATTTGAGGGGTTTACCAGGGGCCTGTCCAATGTTAAACAACACTTTATGGTTGAAAAACTGAAGTTTTAATCCTAGAAGTTTGAACTATATAGGAACTATATGCGGTTCCTTGTTAGGATCAAAATCAGTAGACCACTTTAAAATCTTCATTGTGTTGCCCTCAATCTGTAAAATCTACTTAGAGAAGATTCTGACATAATCTTCTTCTCTTATTTAATGTATTAGAATGTGTCTACAATCAATGAGGGCAACTCTCAAAGCTCCTTTAAGTTTAATGCCGTCAAAGAACTTCCTTATAGCTTCCACTTTTGGTTAGGATGACCTTTTGGATGACCTAGCTGAAATTTGCCTATAAGAGTAAATTTGCAATTTTCAGTCAGGCTTTCGATATCCTCCTCATTATAAAAGATAGTCATTTTACCACTCCTCCTGCTTAGAGGTTTAATGATTGGGTCAGCCACCTCATGGTAGCTTTGAGGGAAAACCAAATAATCAAAATTTTTAATAAGATCAAAGCCTTTTCCAACAACATGACCGAAAGTAGCCTTTGCTCATTGAATATTAGTGGCCAAATCCACATTGCTTAGTTCAACCATCAGCACTCCACATTAATGGAATAGTACCCCGACAGCCATTTGACAGAGAAAAATTTCAGGACGCAGAAAAACTAGAGAAGAAGCTTCCAAGGATAAAGGAAAACACTAGGAGAGGGAAAACAAACAGCAGAGAAGGGATGGAGATCCCCACAAACCTTAGACAGTCCATGGAAACCCTAGCATCGCAACCACCAAGCCGGCCGCCACCTCCATCTTACTATATATAATACAGGTTGAAGTTGGCGGCTAAAGAGAGAGGGGGTTCTACTAGGGTTTCTGATCGGATGAAGTGCTATTAGGGTGGTTTCAGTGGAAGGTTTTGAAACTCTCTTCTTAAGAGAGCTTATTTCTGTCTCCTATTGCCTTGGGAGTTAGCTTCTCACTCTCTTTTTTCTAAGACTTTGGTGGTTTCTACCATTCCATTAGTGTCTTCTTGTTTTTGGCCTGCTTCCTCGCTCTTCTATTTTTGGTTTTGACCAGCTTCTTCTGGCTCTGGTGGTGAAATCCATTCCCCTTTTGGTGATGGGTTCTGCTGGTTTGGACTTTGCTATGTGGTTTTGTTTGAGTTGACCACATAGACTTTTTGAATCTTCCCTAGTGGTTTGCTGGTTATGTGGTTTTAAGATTTTGTTTCCTGAGTTTATGGCTACCCTTATAGATATTTAAACTGATGTTCAGTGGGCTAAGGCCACTTATGCAGAGGTGGTTGGTAAATCAACTGCCTCCCTCAATGATCTTGAACATTTAGTCTTTCCACAGAAATTTCATGCATAGCTGCTGGGAAGGGTAACAACCCTTGCATTCATCCTTTAGGTACTAAGGATGGAGAACCTTTATTTCTCACCTCAAGAAATTCATAACCTAAATGATCAAGTAAAATTTACCTTAGTGGGAAAATTTCTTCTTGGCCACCCCAAAATGGATTTAGTAAGAAATTACTTTGCTTCTTTAAAATTCAATGGAGATTGGCATATTTGAATACTAGATAGAAGACATCTACTCATACATCTATCAGGGGAGGAAAATTATTCTAGACTATTTGCAAAATAAGCTCTTCAAATAGGAGGCACCACCATGAAAATTTTGAAGTGGGATCTTGATTTTGACCCTAGTAAGGAACCTCCCATAGTTCCTGTATGGTTTAAATTACCTGGCCTTCCAATTCAGTATTTTAATCTCAATGCTTTATTTGCTTTATTTAATATTGCAAGTACAAGTGCAATAGGGAGACCAATGAAGGTGGATGATCCTACATACAACAAAGCTAGATCTGCCCTAGCTAGAATTCTCATTGAAAGAGACGTTACTCTCCCTGAAGTCAACAGGCTATGGATTGGTAATGACAAAGAGGTATTCTGGCAGAAAGTGGTGTTAGAAAAGAAACCATACTATTGTCATCATTGCAGAATGTTTGAACACACCAAGGATATATGTTTCAGGCTTCATCTTCACCCTCCCCCAAAGAAGACAGTGGCATCTCAGGAAAGGAATACTCAGCCTACTCCCCCAGAAATTACAGTTTGTGTGGAACCTTCTCCAACTGGGAATTTGGAAGACATGTTGGATACACCTAGAAGCTCTACAGCTCCTTTTGGCTCCACAGATCCTACTAATATTTCCCCTAGACAAATCAGGGAGGAGAAGAACCCAATAAACATTATAACACCCTTATCTGTTCTATTAGAGGAGGTGGTGCAATCCACGGAGATTAACCAGAAAGCTACTCTTGTTATAGAAGCACCTCAGAAGAAAGACATGGCTGAGATGAAGCACCTAATGGAAGAGGAATGTCAAACACAGAAATCTAAGAAGAAGAAAAAAATTCAATCTGAAGTTCAGAAATTAAGGGATGGTAATAATGGGTACACAGAAGCTATGAAGATGAGTGGACCTCCTCCCTCTAGAGGAAAGACTAGATCAAGATCTCAGCCCTCTCCCCATTACAATCCCTCCCATGTTTAATATGCTGTGTTGGAATGTAAGGGGCATTTCCCATCCCCAGTCTCTAAGAAGACTGATTTATCTTAACAAAAAATACAAGATGTGGTTCTTTGTTGTACTTGAACCTATAGTTCAGCAAAACTCACAGAGAGTTATTAACCAATTCCTTGGTTTTTCTCACTATGCCAACAATAATAATAGAATTTGGTTCTTTTATAGGAAAGAAATATAGTGGAGCATTATTATGGATCATCCTCAGCTCATACACCTATCACTGCTGGTACAAGGCCATCTGGAGTTTGCTACATTTATTTATGTTGGAAGTCTTAAAGCTGATAGACAGGAGCTTTGAGAGGGCATACATCTCATCAACACTAATATGGCTTCTCCATGGATTGTTGGTGGAGATTTCAATTGTATCACTAATGGAGCTGAGAAATCTGGAGGGAGACCTCCTAACATGTCCAAAATGACTTCTTTTAATGACCAAATTTCGCAGGCTGGTTTGTTTGACTTGGGATACCAGGGTCCTAAATTCAATTGGAAGAGGGGTCTTTTGTGGGAAAGACTAGACAGGATGTTAGTAAATGACCATTGGCAAAAGCACTACCTCCTTACTTTTGTTACCCACCTAACCCTCACTGGTTCATACCATAGACCACTCCTTATATCCATTACTTCACCTAGTACTACCACACTCCACCAACCTTTCAGATATTTAAACATGTGGTCTACATATCCCCTTTTCATTAACTGTGTTGCTTCTAACTAGATGGGAATTGATCATACTGATCCTTTAATTAAGCTTAGCCTTCTTCATCTGAAAACCAGCAAAGCTTTGAGGAAGTGGGGTTGGGAGACTTTTGGAAAATTTTTTTCTAATGTCATATCTACTGAGAAGGAAGTTGAGAGGCTTGAGGCTATTGTTCAGATTAATACTGCCACTGAAACTGAGTTGCTCACTGCCC